>NC_071572.1:32199897-32367523 GCF_024509145.1 Vidua macroura | reverse complement strand
AAAGAACGAAGGAAAGAAAGAAAAAGAAAGAATGAAAGAAAGAGAAAGAAAGAACGTAAGAATGAAAAAGAAAGAACCAAAGAACGAAAAAGAAAGAGAGAAAAAAAGAGAAAGAAAGAACGAAAAAGAAAGGAAGGAAGGAAGGAAGGAAGGAAGGAAGGAAGGAAGGAAGGAAGGGAAGGAAGGAAGGAAGGAAGGAAGGAAGGAAGGAAGGAAGGAAGGAAGGAAGGAAGGAAGGAAGGGAAAGGAAGGAAGGAAGGAAGGAAGGAAGGAAGGAAGGAAGGAAGGAAGGAAGGAAGGAAGAAGGAAGGAAGGAAGGAAGGAAGGAAGGAAGGAAGGAAGGAAGGAAGGAAGGGAAGAGAAAGAAAGAAAAAGAAATAACAAAAGAAAGAAAGGACAAAAGAATGAAAAAGAAAGAAGGAAAGAAAGAAAGAATGAAAAAGAAAGAATGAAAGAAAAAAAGAACGAAAGAACGAAAAAGAAAGAATGAAAGAAAAAAGAACGAAAGAACGAAAAAGAAAGATCGAAGGAAAGAGAAAGAAAGAACGAAAGACGAAAAAGAAAGAACGAAGGAAAGAAAGAAAGAACGAAAGAACGGAAAAGAAAGAACGAAGGAAAGAAAGAAAGAACGAAAGAACGAAAAAGAAAGAACAAAGGAAAGAAAGAAAGAACGAAAGAACGAAAAAGAAGAGAGGAAGGAAGGAAGGAAGGAAGGAAGGAAGGAAGGAAGGAAGGAAAGGAAGGAAGGAAGGAAGGAAGGAAGGAAGGAAGGAAGGAAGGAAGGAAGGAAGGAAGGAGAGGAAGGAAGGAAGGAAGGAAGGAAGGAAGGAGAGGAAAGGAAGGAAGGAAGGAAGGAAGGAAGGAAGGAAGGAAGGAAGGAAGGAAGGAAGGAGGAAGGAAGGAAGGAAGGAAGGAAGGAAGGAAGGAAGGAAGGAGAAGGACGGAAGGAGGCGGGAGGGCGGGAGGGAGTCGAGGGAAGGAGGGCGGACAGGTTCAAAGCAAAATTAATGTTTGTTGAAAATATCTCAGAACGCAGACTGGTGAACGTTTCTTCAACGTATACAAATCAGAGGCTTCCTTAATGTAATGATACAATCTGAGAAACAGAGGACACAAACACCCAATACAATTGCCTTACTACTCCTGCCATTTGAAAACCTAATCTAGGGTGAGACGTTTTCCCTCCCACTACTAATGGCACATTTCAGAAACCTCTCCCATGCTAACTTTTTCATGGATAACTTTCGCAATGAAAGAAAAAGACAGCATATTAGTTTCAACACATAAGCCTCACTCAGGGAATGTGACTGGAAAACTTTCCACTTTGTTACAAATTTTCTGTTTAAGTCAAATTATATTCCATATGAAGCTAAGCTGAAACATGTAGGGTTTTGAAGGTAGCTTTTCTTTTCCATAACTGTTGTGGTCTAAGCTGTCCACTAAGGAAGGTGAGAGGGAAGATTTCATTAAAGTAAACTGACTTTGAAGGAAGCTGTGTTTTTTTCATTGTTGGGTTTTCTTTTGTTTGTTTTTTGTTTTTTTGTGTGATGGATTTTTATTGTAATTTAAATTTTAGACCTACCAATCACAGAAATAAAAACGAGCTATGACAAAAATCTTGTTTATCACTAGAATCTAAATGAAACTGAGATTTTTTTAGCTGTAATTATTCTGTTCTGTGCCCAGTTGGTTTGCCTCATATTTCTCTTTTCATTTTATTATAGAGAGAAAGTAAAATTTTCAGGGCCAGAACCTGGTCCTACTAAATTTCAGGATTTAAATCAATGTGACTTGCATGGTAGCAAGTCTTACTTCACGTAGAAAATTATACATTTCCATTAAACAGGTTTTCACTTCAAAGCACTTTGAAACAACACACAGAATACCTGACTATGGAAGAGATGTTAAGACCCTCATAGGTCTGAATTGGTTTAGTTTTGTTCTAGGATTGGTGCCTTTCATACCACACAAGAGACCTGAGTACCTCAGATCTATAACTGTAGCTGGTAAAAAAATAGGTGAAAAGATGCTTTACATCATAAAACACTTTTCTTTTTGATCTAATCAGTACACTCTTATTAGCTGTTCAGTATAAAGTGCTTTCTTTCTTTTTTTTTTTTTTTTTAATTCAAAAAAGCATGTATTTTTTGAGGTGTAATGGAAACTTTCCAAATGCCACCAATAAAATAAAAGCACTCAAAAGCTATAATATTCATGGAGATAAGAAATCTGCCAAGTGTGTGGCCACAGGGGATGCAGTCAGGCATTCCCCTGCTGGTAGAACACTGCTTTGTTTCCAAAGATCAAAGGAAATTCCCTCTTAGCGAGACAGGTCCTGTTAAGGCATCACTTTGCTAATAGCCTTCACAGGTTAGCTCTTTTGCCTAATATTTAGTTTGTTCAATCCACTCTTTAAAAATCCTGGCTTGGAACCTTGCAAGTGATGCCTGAAGTGCTGTGTAGATTCTGCCTATGATCTGAGCAGCAGTCATTTACGTGGAAGTTGAGGCCAAGTATAGGCCAGGATGAGGGGGGAAAAAAAAAAGTCCTAGCCTTGCATCCAAGCAGTGACCTACACTCCTTAAAGTGGTTTAGATGTGCTTGGGTGACAGTAGGTAGGAAAGAGGGTAGCTAAGTGTTCACAGCTCCCTCACTGATGGCTGTACTGCTGGCCTGGAGGAGATGTGCTTGCTGACAATGGCAGTGCCCACAGTATGGCAAAGGGGCACTCAGAATATGCCTTTACCAGGCAGGTCTTTATTTTGAGCCAGCCAAAATATCAGTTGCCCTGAGAAGAATGAAAAACCACAGAGAAGTCATTGCCTGTGCCAGCATGCACTTTGATACATTTTATTCACCACAGTCTTCTCCTTTTCTCCATGGTTTTTGGTTGCAGAAGTGTCTTCCCAAGTGATCTGAAACCGGCAATCCTAACCTTAGAAAGTGCAAAGTATTTCCTGGGCCTTTCTGACTGCATTCAGAACAAAGATCATTTCCTCAGGACCACAGCTAAAGCTACACACTGTTAGAAATAGTGGATTTGCAATAAAGGATTGAAAAACTGAGTGAAGAGCAGTGTGACATGAAATGGTGAGTGTCCCTGTCCTCTGGGTCAGACAACTTACTTCCCAGCAGTCCCATGCTAATGTAAAGGCCCTAGTGAGTAGGTGATTGCATACGACTCCTGGATTTAACCCCCAGTATTGGCTGAACTTCTGCTTGATTCTGAGAATTCTCTCTTCTTCTACTGGTTCACTCCACGCTTCCTCTAATTTCCAAAACACACATTTTCATATTGTATAGTCTATGTTACCTGGCACATTACCTTTTTTTCCTGGTCCTCTAGCTGGTATGTATAATGCTTTAAAGCATTTGTATTAATACTGAGACCTTCAAGGCAGCAAGACAATTCTGTTGCCAGGACATGTCAACCACCCTGTTAGGAGGATAACTGGCTCCCAGATGGAATGGAAGATGTGCTTGTGTGTGAGGCACCAGCCAGCTATTCAGGGAAGCTATCTGTAATGCCTGATTCTCTAGCATTCCCCTTGTGTTCTCCTTGCCAAATGCGACACCTCTGCAACTTCAAAAGGGCAATGTTATTTATCTGCATCAAAGGTAGGAGAGGTGCAAAGAGGGACCAAGGGAGGAAGCAGAGATGAACTAACTTCTGTAGCATTTGAACAACACTCAGCTCAGGTTCTGAAATAGCCAGATTGCTATCAAAGACAAAAAAATGGCCTAGGACCAAGATGCTTGATAGAAATAGATGTAGTTGAGAACTGTAAAATCTGTTTGATATATGAGGAGCTGTGTAATTTGACTCCTTTTTCTAAAACGGGATTTACAAAATGTTGTGGAGACACAAAAGGAATTATTTTGGTAACAATGACTTCCCAGTGCTGTAAGATATGTCTGACCTCTACTGATTTTATGGCAACTGAGATGGGGACTTTGAATGATTACTTTGCCCCACATAAGCATAATGTAATTCACTCTGCCTTAAGTCAGCAATCTGAGGACACAGTGTACAAAATAAATAAAAAAAATTTGCCTGAGACTGTCTTCCGGATATTGATATGGGTGGGAAAGTATGTTAAAGCACCTCTCCATCAGATATTAAAGATAGCTAAATCCAGTATGACAAACTAAGTAGAGAGAGATAAATGTCACTTTGTGATAAAAGCAGGCACACCTATCAAATATGATCTTTGTAAATACTATGAAAATCAAAGTAATAGCTACAAAAAAACCTAAACTGACCCTTTTTTTAATACCACAGGATAGTCTCTTTTTTTTTCTGCAACTGTTGCATTATTGTGTAGCTATGAGACTCTAATAATTGTAATGATGAATACATATACAGAGCTCTTACTTCCCTCTAAACTGATCCAAAGGCATCACCTAGAAAGTATATCAATACATGTGCCATTAGCAAACAATAATTACACTTATAATCAGTGGTAGGAATTCTCTGTCTAATCCCTGCAAATATTTAGGAAAAGCAATATATTAGGTGATTGTTTTGAGTATTCCCCATTCTCAGTTTGTTCTGAAGCACATGCAAGGTACAGTAAATATAAATGACAAATTCTTTCTGATTTCTGTCATACAAATTTGCTGTGGACAAACTGAGCAGCAGTTATGCTACAGCCATTATGCTCTAGGGGTGTAAAGTGGGAAAAAGGGCATAACTACAATAGGTGGAGCACTAAAAAAAAAAAAAAAAAAAACCAACCAAAAAAAACAAAGAAAAAAAAAACACAAAAAAAAAAAAACCCAAACAAAAAAACCCACAACTGGTTTGAAACCTCATTATACAAGTTAAAACAATAAAATAGCCCAAGATGGTAATATGCAGGTACCTACAGGCTCTTAATTAAATTTTATACTTATATGTAGTAGTGATGACCACCAGACACTGATTCTATAGAATTTCTTTTGGAGATGTCTGCTGGTTTGTGCAAGATCATCTCTGGAGTTGCCCTATACACAGGCAAATCCCAGTGCCTTAAGGAACAGCACTAAGGACCTTTCAGGATCATATTTTGAAGAGAATAGGTGCACAGTCTTCTCTTGCTGTGTCCTACTTTTTGTTTTAATATGCTGAGGTTTTGCTTACTTCTCAGAGTGTGAGATTTTTCAGCATGGACTGGATGATTAAAGAGGTGTGTTCCTTCCTCTGCCAAAGACCTTCTGAATACGTAAGGACTAGCCCTTCCATATCCTTACACAAACTGTACAAACAAACCAGATTTTAGGACCCTAAGCTACTGCCAGATTTCTTTGTGAGAATTAGCATTTTTAAAATACTGACTTAAAAATCAATTTCAGCCAAAAAACTTAATCTACACTTCCCCAGATATTCGTGTACACTTCCAGAATATAGTAACATGTCTACTCTGCACTCAGAGAAGCTTATCCTCACTTGTACAGAAAGAAGTACTTACTTCCAATATCTGGCCGCAGCTTTTTGTCATACTCTCTCAACAGCTTGTTTAGTATGAGAGTCACATCTGTGTCTTGCGTTTTTGGAGCTAAAACCCATTTTTGGTTAGTTGTTCCATCTTCATATTCATCCTCTTCAACCTTTCTAGAACTGCAAAACAAACGAAACAAATAGATATTATTTTACATTACTAAAATAGGAGGCAACAGGATGCAGCAGGATGCAACAGGTGCAACAGGATTTTCCCATTAACAATTTTTGAGTATCTGTGGATGGGTCATGAATGACAATTGTTTAGAAATTGTCTTCTGGAAGTGTCTTCAAAAAGTTATACTATAGCAGATAATACAGCTATCAGAGTAGTATTTTATATCCTGTATTTTAATGAACCTATTCTGACTAGTTTACAATATACTTTACAAAGAGTGAACATCTGCAGTATTACTTTATTAATACATCAAGACAACTGATTCATCTCTTGCACAAAGGCTAATAAGAGTATTAAAAATTCAGATCTGTTAAGGCTTCCTGATCATTTTATCCTATTAATAAATAATTATATTCTCAGTGCATGAATTTCAGAGTTTAATGTATTACAAGGCTTAGAATTAAGAGCTCATTCCTTGAATTTGAGATGGATTATCACAAGCACACAAACACATTGCATAAATTAATCTGCATTTCCCTCCAGCTTTAGTAACTTTTTTAAAAAACAGTACTACACCTAGAGTAGCAACTTTATTCCTTTATAGGTGGATTATGTTTATTTTAAGGGTATATTAATGCAAATGTGGTGAAACTACAGTTTGGCCAGAAATCACAGCAAGAGATATTTTCACACAAGACAAATTTCATTTGTGCAGCTTTTTGTGAACGGACTTTAAAATGTTGATTTGAAGATTATATCTTCATCAGATCTATCTTTTGGTATCTTAGAAACCAAATCTGTTTGATGCCTCTCACTGGAGAAAATCTATGACAGACTGAGATGAAGTTATTAGGAGAAAAGATAACCTCAGTGGTGGAACCTATGGAAGGAATAATGTGTTATTTCAACCTGCAATTACCCAGGGGATATGATATCATTTTGCAACATTTTTACATAAATGTCAATAATGATGTGAGTGGAGAATGACAGGAACCAGCCTTGTTTGTTCATGGGATGTGCTACACACATCTGTGCAACTTTCTTTCTCTCCCTCTCCTTTTCTCCATAATGACACTAGTGTATTTTAAAATACCTCAGATGTCCAGAAGACTTGATAAATACTCTATGTGAATATAAAACAACCTGATACAAATAAAAAAATTTAATCACAGAGCATCAGCCCTCACATTGCTTGAAGACCACTATTTGAGAATGTAATGAAACTTTAAACTGAAACTGCTTTACAGCCAATATGCCCCTAAAGATTAACCATGAATCACTTAACACGACCTCACAATTTGCAATTGCTGTAGGCACAATTTCTATATAAAAATAATTTTTAAACCTAGACCCTGGGGATTTTCTTCAGAGAGCTCATATAACTGAGTTGTAAAAATAGAGAATACTTAGGACAAAATTTTGAATAGACAACCACTACTTTTCTGTTATTGGGCTCTATTTTCTAAAAAACTTGACTTTTTTTTTTTTTTTTTTTTTTTTATAATTCACCCAATGAGGATTGAAAAAAAAACTCGAGAGGATTTTGGGAGATTTTTTTTTTTCATCAGATTCATGATAAGCCCTGTGTTTTAATACTGTTACAGAACCATTCTGAAAGGAGGTATCATCTCCAAACATACATGGTTGATATTTCTGAGCTGAAGCTCTGCAGTGGTGCTGAATTGCTGATAGCAAAGAAGGACAAGTCATATGTCTTTTTCTGCTGCAGCCACCACAACTTTACCACAGGCATTCAGACTGCACCTGGAAATGAGAACTGAGTTCAGGTAGTATCACGATTCCTATTTCAGGGAGATGCTGCTTTAAAACAAGTCACTAACAAGAGTCTAACTAAGCAGACCTTTTAGATCCCCTCACTCTAGCAGCTTCTTTCCTAGAAAGTACCTTCAAACCATTTAAATCCCTACCTGTCTTCTAGATTAAGACTGGAGGTGGGAGAGGTTTCACAGTGGATCAGACTAATACACTAGACACATATTTTTCAAGCTTTTTTGCTTTCTTCCTTAAGAAGTTATTATTTCACTTCCAATGCTTGCCTCTACATAGTTAAGGCATAGTGCTCCTTCAAGGCCCTTGACATTGTATTTTTCTTTTGTAACCCTACTGGTGACTGCCAATTCCTATCACATTCCTGTGATCCAGAGAAATAACAAGCCAGTTATCTGGGTGATGACAAGCCAGTCTCAAACTAGGAAGGAAGAAAGGCTATATGCCTTTCCCCAGTTCTTCATCAGTTTTGATTCTGTAAGGTGACAGAGAAGAATCTGTGCATAGGGAAGAAGTCTAGAAAACTCCGAGAGGCTGTCAGGAAAGGGTTTATTTCCTGCAATAGGTGTGTCCCACACTTGATGTGGAGGCTGGCAGGAAGCATCCTCTAGTTGCTGTGGGGATTTAGGAGAGACACCACTCAGGTGTGGGGCATGCTGCCAAGGACAGGGGAAGGCCTTTGAACATGCCTGTAGCCTGGTTTGTGGTGGTTCCTTCGTGGGGGGGAGCTGAGCTGACCCCTTTGCCTGGGTTATTCTGTGAGGGTGTACGACATCCTCGGACAACCAAAAGGACCGAAGTCCAAAAGGTCAGGGCTGACGCTGCCGGCTGTGCCCCTCTGGCCTCTAACAGCGGATAATGGACCCCCGTCGGGCAGACCCTTCCCGGCCCTGAAGCGGGGAGCAGGGGGTCAAGCATCCCGCGGCTCACCCTCTCCCTCCTCACGCCCGCCCTGCCTGCGGATCCCCCGAGGGTGGCGTGGAGGAAAGCCGGGGCCGCGAGGGGAGCCCGGACAGCTCCAGCCGCCGTCCCACCGGGTGCCGCAGTCGCCCGAGGGGGAAACTTTCTGCCGGGCCGGCTCAGGACAGGGCCCTCGCGGGCAACCTCCGGCTTCACGCGGGGCCGGGAAGGGACAGCGGGGGTGCCACCGCCCCGGGAGCACCGCGGAGCCAGGCGGGTCCCGGGATGGAAGCGGGGTAAGCCGTGCTTGGGAATAGAGCCCCGCCACGGCGCGGAAGAAGGTGGGGAGAGCCCACTGTTCTTCCTGGGTGCCGAATATTGTGCAAACTCCGGCAAATGGGACTTCAGCCCTCCAGCCCCAGTGCAGAGAGGAGAGGGGCTGGAGGGAGGCGAGGGGAGCGCAGACTTACCAAGCGTGGAACACTGAGAGGAGGAAGAAAACCGGCAGGAGCTTAACGGACATGGTCCGGACAGCGCTGGCCAGGTGAGAGGTGCGGCAGGATGAAGGAAACGTTGCAGAATGTTCACATGGAAGGGAGAATGAGGCAATGAGGTAAAGGTCTGAGCCTCTCCTCTTCTGTATTCTCAGCTTAATACCCTGAAGAAAACACTCTCTTCCACAACGCTCCGAGAAGGGAGGGGGGAGGCGAGAAAAAAAAAAAAAAAAAAAAAAAGCAGAAGTGGAACGAGGGGGGAAATCCCCAGCGGAGAAGCCAGGTATAAATCAGGCTCCGCGGGCTGACAGGTGTTCAGCGGGCACGGAGCTGCGGCGCGTCCCCTTTGCCGGCAGCCACTTGCCGGGCGCAGCGGCGCGGCCTCTCCCGCTGCCCGGGCTGGCGCTGGCCGTGCCCCCCGGGCGGTGTACAGCGCGGAGCAGCCCGGGCCCCGCCGGGCCGCGGGTGCCGCGGGGCGGGCCGGACCGGGCCGGGCCGGGAGGGGGGCGGGCAGGGGCGGGGGGAAGGGGCGCACCTTGATCCCCCCGCGGAGCGCCTGCCCGCAGCCAGCCCTGCAGCGCGGCACCGGAGCGCTGCCGGGGACCTCCCCGCATCGGAGAGCACCTCGTCCCCGCTCCCTGCCCAACAGGTTCCCGCCTCGCCGGCAACTAGAGGAGTCGGGAAGTGAACCCTGCCCCCGCCCCAGCGGGCGCACACACACGCACACAAGAGAGGGGGAGCAGCAAACCCGGTAGCTGGGACTTCTCCCCGACATCACCAGCCCGACGCCCCAGACAGGGTGGCCGGTGGAAGGATCCCTGTGCTGTTTTGCGGGGTGTCCTCACGCCCAAACCCCACAATTACTTGCCGAAAGTCCCCCCCACCGCCCGAGGCTGGAGGTGCTCTCTTCAGAAGGAGGGAGAGGGGTCGAGTGCTGGTCTCGGGGTGATCGGAGCGACGGGCATCCCGATGTACACACAGGCGCAGATCCGTGTAATCGGTGCGGCTGCTTACACGGACAGATAGGCAGTGTGTTTCGGTATCTAGGTGGATGTATGCAGGAAGTTTGCATGCACTATACAAATGCATAAATACACGTTTATATGCACAAGGTATGCCAGAAAAATGTATACACGGAGAAAAGAAGAGGTCTACACGATCCCGTAGAGCAGATTACATGGACTTATGTGTACATTGTGAACTTTGAAGTAAATCAGGTTTTTCTTCTGTGAGAACTTGGAAATGAGACAACAATTAAGTGTATTCAGGGCAAAATTAGTTTGGGTTTGGACAAGCTTTTTCTTTCTACTTCAGTAGGAACAGCACAGATCTAATTTTTAGCGACTCAGTTCTCTTCAGGTATGTGGAGCTTTGCACCGGCATCAGGGTAATTGGAATATTCCCCTTTGTTTTCAGAATGGGGAGTGACAAAATTTCACTTACGTAATGGTAATTTGAAAACAAAAACCTCTGCCAGAAGTACAGCGAGTCACTGCTTTCTTGTGATCAGAAATCGCGGGAGTGCAAATCTCTGTCTCCTTTTCCCTTAGACATAACTTCCATGTTCTGGAGGACTCGTTTTTAACTGTTTAATATATTAAAAAAATCTTCTAGAAGATGCAGTCTTGCTTCTGGAATAACTCCTACATGATGCCTAGAAGAGCTAGCTATAGAGATTTCTGTTCCCGAAGTAGATTTTAGAAGGAACGACACAGCTTAAGGAAAATCTGTCGTGAGTCAGGCAATTAACTCTGTTATTCACTTTAGGGGTTTTCTTTCAACCTTTAGGGTTTAGTTGGGTTTTTTATTTCCAACCTAAACGCCTCTTTACTAGATTATACAGCAGTGTTTACTTTGTCTAATTGCAGTTACGGTGAATTGCTAATAATCTTTTGTTGCAAGGCTTGTGCTCTTTTCCGTCACCAGCAGAGAAATGCGGGTGGAAGCCAGGCCGCCTGCTGCCCTGAGAAAATGAGGAAGGGAACGGAGGGCGAATGCTCGGGAGTTGCCTGGCTTTCACCAGGAATAGCTATGCTGACGGTCAAGCAGCACGGCGATCCTCTGGTGTGAAGTTTGCGGGAGCACCGGCGCTGTGGGGCGGGCGGGAGGCGGGACGGGCGAACAGGGGAGCCGCCGCCTCCCAGCGAGCCGAGAAAGTCCCGCCAGCGCCGGGGAGTCCCGGCTGCAAGGGGTTTGGTACCGCCGCACGGCGACGGACAGCAGGCACTTGAAGGTTTCTTGAAGGCTGCTGCTTATGCAAATATCATTTAGGGCTCCCAGGTCGCAGTGCCCACGTCCCGGCTCGCAGCGCCCGCGCGTTTGGAAAGCAAGGACGGGAAGCGCCCGTCATGCGAGGAGGGGTTTCCCCTGCGCTGGCCATATAGAAAAATGTGTGTATTCACACGCACACTCAATTTGAATAAATAAAAGCTTAGCCCGGCCTCGGCAACCCTGTCGGGGAGCCCAGCAGCGCGAAGAGCTGGGGCGGTGCTGCAGCATCGAAGGCTGCGGTGGCCCGGGCCGGGGGAGCTCGCTTCGCCGCCAGCGGGAGGGGGTGGTTGGGGGCCGCCGTGCCTCTGCCACTTCCTGGGTGGGCGGCACGAGTGAGCCAGATAGTAGGCAGCAGAAAGACCCAGAGGAGAGACAAGCCGGCGGCGATTTACGATGGGAAATGGCGAGGGCAGGTACAGCTCCGCATCCCGCTCTCGGCGGCCCTGCTCCGCGGGGACCCCCGGGGGGATGGGAGGGAGCCGGGAGTGGCTTCCCCGCTGCGGTGGCTCCGTCGGGAACCGCTCCGCCTCTTCCTCGCCCGCCAGCCCCATCCCGCCCTCAGCGCATCCTGCCGCGGTGCCGGGATCCTCTGGCGGCGGCAGCGGGAAGCGCGAGGGATCGGGCCAGGTCTCCCACCCCGCGCTGCCTCCAGCCGGCGGCAGAGCGCTCGGTTACCCCTGCGCCGTGACCGGAACTCTATGTGACCATCGAGTCACTCAGACCTCGAGAAAGACCCTCACAGTGTCCCCTCTTTCCTTGCAGAGTGTCAGAAATCCCCAAAGCTCGATCGGAGCAATATGGTTCATTGGTTATTGACTCCTTCTCCTCAGGCTGTAAGAAAAAAGGTGATGTTTAAGATTTTCTTTCCACTGTCCTCGGTGTGTTAATGCCAAAGGGATACTTTAGCACCACTCTTCATTACACCTCGGTCATTGCCTCGTTCATTTCTGCTCCTCCTCTTCATACTCACATCCTTTTATTTTACTTTTAAGCACACTTTCTGCCTTTGCTGAGCCTTTCAAGTTGTATATTCAGGTAAGGGTCATTATGATCCAGCACGGGTTTTAACAAAAGAACAGTTTATCATGCCATTTAATGATAGTAAAATGTTGATGTTCTCAGTAATATTCTCCAGCACAACCAAATGCATTCACATTTTAACTTACCTTTCACTGAACTTTCACAGAGGGCAACTATGTTTTCAACCTGAGGGAAACCTCTGTGGTACGTCCTGTGCAATGGGGAAGTATGAGTCTCTGAAAGTAACTGTGCAGGGAGCCAGCTAGCATAAATAAGGGGGGAAATGCCAAAGAAGGGAATAGGACTCATGGATCAAATTCCTCACTTGCTAGAACCCTGTCTCAAGCACTGAACAGTTTAGGCACCTGAATTTTCTGAGATTCAGTGTTGAAGGAGAGCCCTACTGGTGGTTTTCCTGGCACCCCAGTGCTACCTATATACCATGAGAAGCACAGAAGGGAACTGGGGCTGCTCTGAGACAAAGAAGGAAGGACCTGAAATCCATTTCCTACAGCTCCTGGAGTGCTCCAGCTGAAAGCTTATTAGAGATTTCTAAGAGGCTTGAGCCAGTTTATTCTGACAGAAGGTCTCTGTTGCTCCTGCTGGAGCCTTTAGGTAGGAAGTTGAACCTCAAGAGGTCCTGACAATTTCTGTGTGCTCTCAGTTCTGTCCTTCAACACAGGGATCTCTGCTCTCTGGTTCATGGGCAGGATAGGGAGAATCCCTCCTGATGCTGCCATGCTGCAGCTTTTCAACAGATTTGTGTAGACTTCTGGCAGAATCATGGACATCCAGGGCAGGCAGGGCTGCTCCTCTGGGGCCAGGCTACCCTTGAGCAGCTGTCCTGAAAACATCAAAAAACACCAGTTCCCAGTGAATGAAGAACTGAGCCCAGATCCACTGCAGCCAAAACTGCCTTGGGTGGCTGGCTCCAACATTTATTATCACTTATGTGTTAAGTTATAGTGGGTGGTTGCCCTCTGTGTGCTACTTTTCCTACCTACAAATCCAGCCTATCATTGTTGGTCCATCCATTGCAATCTATCAGGATTTCTCAAAAACTCTCCAAATTCATCTAAGTGAAATTAGTTGGTATTTTCAGTCAATATTCTTACTTTTTACTTTGCTTTTAGCCAGGGACTAATTTAAGCAGCAACTTTTAAGACATTATGATTGTGAGAAGTGATAATTGTTTTTGAGGATGGCACTGAAAAGGAAATAATACATTACAGAATGGGACACTTACACTTCAGTCTAAATTAGGGGTAATCCTTAGACAATCCTTCAGAAGTCCTTTGGACTTCATAAAATCTAACTTCCAATCTTTCTATCTTCTCAAAAATGAACAAATGTCTGTAACAACATAGTGGAAGATGCAAATTTGTTAAAGAAAGGATGTCATCTGAGAGTCACCATGCAATGACCATACTGAAGTATTTGTACTGACATAAAAACATAGGAAAGGTTAGAAAGGACTTAAGCAATCTTATCATTTCAGTGTCAATTCCAATCTGAGAAATAAGGGTATTAGGGAAATACATCCTTATTACAAAGAACTTTATCTCCAGATTTAAAAAATCTGCAAGTGCTACATTCATTTTTTCTACATAAAATGAAAAGCAAAATAGTTTCATTTTTCTTCAGTTTACCTTAGATGTTGAGCAAGAATTTTTGAAAGACAAGATTATTTCATAAAATCATTACTTCCTCAGTTTTGTGTAAATATGTTCAGTTATTCCACAGTGGGCACATTCCATTTAGAAAAAAGCAGAACACAACTTGAGATAACAGAAGAGGCTTCAGTTTTAGAACATACACTGTTGCTTAAATTCATCCTTGAAGTAAGCTGGCACAGCTCAAATATCAGAAATTTAAAATCTCTTCCATTGTATTTGACTTGTTCTTTCATTCTTAATTGGTGCAAGGAAGGAAATTTGGCAGCAGCCTGCACACACTTCCCCTATAGTGCTGAATTGTTGTGATTCACTTCTCAACTCTTTTTTCATGAAAGCATACATGAAAAAATCAATGAGAAGCAATTCCCATTTATTACTCCCTTTGGCCATGACTAGGCTGTGAAGTAGCTGTGTCCTGCAGGGTCCTAGTTCACCCGTGCTGGGGACAATGAACAGCTTAGTCCATTCCCAAAAGCCCAAGCTACTTCCAGGGGATACCAGAGGAAGTTGATGCATATCCAGATACCACCTTACCCTGAGGAAGGACAAAGCCAAGATATTTTGGTTGAGCCACGACCTGGAAAATGCTCCCATCTCCCACAGTTCAGGTAACATCTCAGTGAGTAGTGACCTCCCACACAAAGAGTTCCACTGACTATGGAGAGATTTAAATTGTGAGGTAGGATATAATGCAAGGCAATAGCATTTAAGTATTCCAGCCTGGAGTGTATTGGCTTATTGAAGCATCTTCCAGACTATGGGACACCTAGTGTTCATGCACAAGCACAGGCTGCAGGTAGACCCATATTTGTTGAAGATTACTTTCCACGTAAGTAAAATAGATCAGATTTAGAGATCCTTTCAGTGAGTCCTGCAATAGACCAGGAAATAATGCTGTAATACAGAGTAGGAGTCAGACTTGGGTGTAAGCAGATAAAACAAAGTACAGAAACTCTCTGGGGAGAGTTTCTCCAGAACTGGCCTGAATAAGATGCTACTCAAAGATGGCTCTGAGTTTCTCATTCACAAAACTCAGTCATGTAACTCTTCGAGTTTCTCACCTGAAGAAATAGCCAAGGGATTTATTTATAAAGTTTTGCCTTGCAATAAGCACTGCAATTTTTCATGGTTTTTGATCCCCGAAGGGCCAAAGGGATCCCCCAAGGGGATGATGAACAAGGAGATGTGCAGCTGCTGAAAGACACAGAGGCATGCAACATGGAAACAGAGATCCACATCCTCACCTCAAGCTAGCACTGAATAGATAGATGGGTGTGCCCCCTCCCTTCCTCATGTTTATCAGCATCCAGTCACTTGCTCAGTCCCATGGCTTCTCTATTGCCCTCAAGAATGTATGAATTTCTCATTCCACAGAATCAAACAAAAAGCTTCAAAAACAATAGACATATGAGATTTTTTTCTTGGCAATTTTTAGGAATGAAAGGGTTGAAGAGAAGACACAAAAGAAGCCAGAGAGCTCCCCAATTCTAGACCAGACCCTCACCTCAAAGTGAAGCATGAACTCTCCCCTCTGTCCCCAAAAGATCATGGGATTGTTGCTCCAGTGCAAGATAGCACCAAATTCTGCAATAACTCAATTCACTGTGTTCATTCAAGGCATGTCCCTTTCTGGGCAACAGGGATGATATGCCATGTGTGCACATGAGATCGAGTTGTGTGCATGTGTGCTTTCCAGTTAATTCTTCAGCTTCTGTGGTGTGCTCTTTGGTCTTTCTAAAAGGACAACCAGTATAAGAATGACATTTGAAATCAAATGTTGAATGCATTTTTTATTTAAACATTAAGATTTAATTACAAAAGCTTCTGGAACAATTAAAGGATGCCAAGGAGGAAAGAGCTGAACACTCCGACTGCATTTTCTCATTCATTGTGAAAGCTAAACACATTGTCAGCAGCAAGGCGTTTTATAGAAAAGTTTCAGATGGACAGTACAAAGACCTTTCTGTCAATATTGTCACTGAAACACCTTGCTTTCATGAAGCACATCTTTTTTTCTGATCACACTTTCTAGTGTTGGCTGATTGATTTTTGCAGTGGGAAACAAGTAATAATTATTGCAGAATTACTGTAATTATTTTCTGCTAATCTCTGCTAATATAACACAGTCTTCTTCTTGGAATAATGTCCAAACATAATTTACTTTACCCTGATAAAAATGTCTACTGCTGTTGTTAGAAGTTTTATTTGCACAAATATGTTCCTAATCTATGTTAATTTCATGCAATATAATTCTTAATTTTTGGAATAAATACTGAGAATCATTATAGAGAATTCTTTGGAATGCAAAATCCAAACAAACTTTGTATTTTCATTTAAGGGCAAGATTCCATCATCTTTATTTACATAAGTAGCATCCTGCTCCCTGTGTTACTTCACTGCAAACTAGAGGAGTCTCAAGCAGTGAAAATCATCATAGTCCCATTAGGATTTACTGCATTGTATTAAACTTCCAATGAAAATTGGGCTGAGCAGTTTTGTCTATGGAGTAATGCACTACCTGTAACTGGTAAAGGTGCTCAAACATAGCCCTACACTTAATAATTTGGCACATTTACAACTGGCGTTACTCAGTAACTTATCAGATGACAATAGTGGAGCTCTTCTGTAAAATATAGGTTAAGCCCATATTTGTATGACTGTACATCTGAAGTATAAAAACCACGATATGTAGTACACTTGAACAGTTAAAAAATATAACTTATTTTATTTGTAAACTATCAATGCAAGATACTCAGCAGCAAAGAAGCCATGTTCAATGTCTTCTGATCTTTTATAAAGATCTGTTGCTGTAAGTAATATAATTGTCTCCAAAACATCTGAGGTTACATGTAGAAACAATCAAGGCAATATTATTTGTACATATTATTAAACATGCAAAAAATTTCCTGAAGAATATTGCCCAAATGTAGAAAGTCATCTGGATCTCAAATTTTCCTTGGTAGCATCTGCTTTGTAAGTATGGCTCACATGTGGCTCCAGAGTACTTCAGTTTATTTTGGAGAATTGGCACCTTTAATAACAGGCTCCCTATTCAAATATGTGGCCCAGTAAACTAAGTTAAAAGTTCCAAACAGCACTGGAAAAATTATCCGGGACATTTTGTCAATCTTACTGATGCTGTTGTAAGTCTTTTTGCTTTCAGGAGGCTTTTCTTCTGCAGGTTTCACTGGAGCAGATGTAGTGTTTGAGATGACAGCTGGGGCTGAGTCCTTTGGCATGTTTGGTGCAGGAGTCATCTTCCCAGTGCTGTAGGTATTAGTTGGTTTATTTCCCAGCAAGTTGCGCTCTTTTTTCTGTAGCGTAAAGAACAACATGTTATACCACAAGAAGAGAAAATGGAAACATGTTCTCAAGAGACTGACCCAAAAAGCTGAGCGCCATAATCAAGCATGCCCGTTAATGCCTGTTGGCTATTCTGACTTTGACTATCAAAGTCAGAATCAACAGTCAGTCATCAAACAGATGTTTTTCCTTTGATTTTGTAACCCTTACTCAAATGTGACTTTCCCTCATGGGAGAAAGCTAAGACTCACTGGCCGGACCCACATCCCACCTGGCATGTGCATTAGCAGCTTCTTTGGTCAGTGAGATGTGGTCTGGCATCTGAAGAGGGCGCTGCCCCAATGACAGCTGACAAAATGGGAATCTCATTTCCCCAGCTGCTGCAAAGGGTGCGGGGAAGGGCTCATTGCCCCTGCCAGCTTGGCCTCTTTGTAGGCTCTTTTGGGATGCCTGTGGGTATGAGATCTCTAGGAGATGATTTACTAAGAATCAGTCCTATCCCAAAAGTTTCATTTCAGCATGAAACTCAAAAGTTTGTGTTTTCACAGAACCAGTCTTTGGTTCCTTTTTTTACTGTGGTGGGACCCTGACTCATGGAGCTTAATGTGAGCTTTGTTATTTATTTAGGAGAGCATACAGGGACTGCTCTGCAGAGATATGTTTCATGGTATATGTCCACTATTATCAGAAGTCTGATCACTGAAATCCTGCGTCCTGTGTACTCGATGCCCAATGTGCTTCTGTAAGCAGTCCTCTTCATACAGATGATAGGGACTGGTAGTCTTATCTCTGTGAAGGGAAGACACCATATTTCCTTGCAAATTTTCCTCTACAGGAAGGTATGTCATGAGGAAATGAAATACCTTTTTCACAAAGAAGCTGAAAATTGACCCTCCAGTTATTTAAACTATACTGAATACCTGCTTTTTATTTTATGTATTTAAAAAATATAAATTAAGCACCTTGATTTTTGCAGCTTCCTGGGCTTTTTTGCCATCCCATGCCCAACTCCTCTTGGTGAAATAGTTGACTGTTGCAAATTCAATCAATGCCGAAAATACAAAGGCATAGCAAACAGCTATAAACCAGTCCATTGCAGTAGCGTAGGCCACTTTTGGCAAAGAGTTACGGGCACTGATACTTAAGGTGGTCATGGTGAGGACTGTTGTTACTCCTGCAAAGAAAAAGGAGTGAGAGATCAGTTTTCTAACCCTTATGGGATGCCAAATGAGTTATGAGCAGGTCCCAATTCAGCAGGATACCTAAGAAGGCCACATGAAGTCAGTCAATGTTTGCATATCACAGTTTGAAAGAATATGAAAAAATGAAAGCCTTCATGCTCAGATGTTTTAGTCTATGGAATTCTGGTTAGTTCTAGCTGCATTTAAATAAGGATTTATAGGGTAACACAAGCCCAAGGTTTACAACTGTCCGAATGAAGTGAGATTACTTATTTTGTTTTCTTATACAGAGATTGTATGTTTAAAATTATTGACTGTTACTGTCTTCCTTGACTGTAGCTCCTCCTTTCCCGTATGACAATAAATGACAAACAGCCGATGCTTTCATCTGTGGGAGGATTTCCCCAAGATCAAAAAACTCAACTCTCAGTTAAACCTAGAATAAGTCAGCAAAGTGATGCTACTACGTATATTCTCTCCATACAACTTGTTCAGCTGATTTTTGAACAAGGCTGCCAACTGACTTCAGGGGGCTGGTACAGAAGAGTGACTCCTTTCAAATAGCTGAAAAAAGCTTTACTTCATAAACTGTTCCCACTCCCCTTGTTTTTCTTCCGGTAAAAATCTTGTATTTCATCAACATTCGCTTGAGAAAGTGCTTATTTTCTGCAACCAACTAGGGATAAACCAAGTAATTTAATGACACCCCAAAGGCTTTTTCCATAACAATTTCTTTAGTAAATATACATTTTCTAAATGCAAAGTCATATTAATTTGTTTGATGGTAATAGAGATAATTGTCACTAATTAACCTCTACATGGTTTTCCCAGATAAACATCCTACAACAAAGATAAACAAAATGTCTTGAAGTGATATCTGCTTCAAATGCATAGCTAGGGTATACATTAAGTATGATAATCCGTATGTCTTTTTTCTAAACCATCCAGCATCCACCAAAGTAGAAAAAACCCAACATAAACCACACTAATCTGGTTCTTCCATCTTCTGTTCTTAATTTTCACATAATTGATTGGCCAATTTCTGTCATAACTTTACAAAAACAGCCCAGACAGGGCTTTTAAATTGATTTTGAGTTTAAACCAGAAGAGAATGAGAAAAGATTTACAACATCTCAAGCAGAAATACACAATAGTGAACTGTGGTTTTATTAGAGCAAATCACTTCCACAAGCCACAAAGATCCTATCTGTGTTCTAGGAGAAAGTGGGATACTCACCAAAGACAGTTCTAGCAGGGACAGATTCTCTGTTTAGCCAAAACGACACTTGCGATAAGATCACAGTCATAATGCAAGGAAGGTACGTTTGGATGACAAAATAACCAATTTTTCTTTTCAGATGAAAATGGGCTGTCATAATAGTATATTCACCTAGAAAAAAAATATGCATTTGAGTAAAATAATGAAGGCTTACTGATTTAGGACTGAATGAGACCAGTTCCACCCCCCCATTGGAGGATATCACTCAGCCATTCTCAATTTCATGAAAAATGTCTGGATTTCTGTACTGTGGAAAACCAAGAATTGAGACAGAGGTGCTGCTAGATCCTCACAGTCTTCACATTCTGTCTCCAAAGCAGAAGACAATGACTGCTATTCCCACTACACTATAAAGCTGCAGTCCTCCTATGCACTTGGAATGTTGTGATGTTCACAGGCTTAAAAATCTGCTTTGCTGGCACTGCCTCAACACTGTCTGGTTTTGATTCAGTCTTACAAACTCTTGTAGCATAGTAACAATTAAGGTCCTCAACTCTTCAAAACCTGATTTAGCAGCAGGTTTAGCAACCTCATCAGCAAAAGTGTTACAGCCAAGCCATCAGTTGTCAAATATGAAAATGACACTCCTTCTGCACCACATTTTAGGGCTTGCCAATTCCAGCATCTTCTGCAAGAACTGCCATTTTGCATATGGATTATGCAATGTCTTATTAATCTGAGTACCCAAACCCTTCAGACTGCTGGTCCAGAAAAATAAATGTCCCTCTATTGCATGCAGTGTTCCTAGAATTTGGCACACTTTAGCCCTTCAAAAGATTATCTGTTTCTGGATGCATATTGTGTCCTGTCTTGTTCGCCAGTGCAATGAATATTGTACTGCCTTCATGCAGAGTTCCCTAAAAGCTGCCACAGCAGTGCTAAATTCCATTTCTTTTTCATAAACCAAATTCATAGCATTGTCTTAATATGTCGTTTATCGGCTCCTCTGAATTTCAATAAAAGCCTAAATAAATGCACTCAAAAATCCACAGACCAGCTGTCACCTTCCCTAATGTTTCAGAAAAAATCAAACCTTAACCAGTTCTTTCAGATTGTTCCTGGAAAACCATATAGTTGTTACTGAAGGCTACTCCTGGTGGTAACTGCTCCCTGGTTCTTTCAGAGTATTTCTGGAAAACCATGTAGTTGTTATTGAAGGTTATTCATGATGGTAACTGCTCCCCAAAATCCAAAATCTTGCTAGCTAAAAGCATGCTACTATTTGCTTAGGAATAATAACAGTAAAAACAAAATATAAGAATAAAAAGCAATCCATTCCTTCACGCCCTAACAGTTCTTCACTGATATCAAAGAAATTTAAAAGCATGCATCATTCAGTTGGGTACTGATGAATTAGAGAAATGCCTGTTTTGAAATATATATTGTCCTTCAAGAACAACTATAGCTATAATCTCTCTTGCAAGATTTGACTGTTAGTCTCTACAGAACATCCACAAAAGGAAAATATTCAACAGACTGATTCTGCCTTGAGTGAATAGCTCTGAGTTGAGCTGTTACCAGCATTACTAAGCTATTAGATTTGGCAGATTACTTCTAACTGACAATAAGGCTAATTAACAGAGAACAGGTTTACAGTGAAAGGGTTTTTGCATGTATAGCTGCACTCGTACACTATGCTACAGGAACTCTGCTATTCTGCATCAAGTTTACAGACCTTGTTCATTATAAGGATTTTAGAAAACTAAATAACACGGAAATACCTTAACTGACATCCTGCCTCAATCTTTCTGTCTTTCTCCGGAAAGACATAAAAATTTTCTGGTGATTTTTCTCTGATTTTCTGGTGAAACGGTTCCCTGAAGAGTGATGTGGAAATAGACATGGAATGCTGTGAAACTGGGGAGGAAACCCTTGCGAAGAGAAGCCTAATTCCCTTCCATTTGGTGTAATTTTGAACCAGGAGACTGAACATGCAATGGTCTCAGGAGGAAGTCCACTTGTTCTTTATTAAGGAGTATTTGCAGCAGGGTCTGCCTGCCTCGGTAATCTCAGGCAGAAAGACTGTTTCTCAGTTGCTACTGCACTGGGATGTGTTTGAGTCACAGTTTCCCCGCTTGCTACAGAGTGACAATGTGCATTATCGATTTTGACAATATGCTCTCAGAGCTGGAATAAAAAAGGAATCTACACAGCTTCGGAAGAGCAATAGGACCCTCTTTTTTAATTTTAAAAACACAGAAAATTACTGCCTACATTCTGATGGCCCTCCACAGCTGATTTTTACCTTACCATTTTCTTTAACCCATCAAAACTCTTGTCTCCACTGAAATAATCACAGCACCTTGATTTTGTACTTGCTCTTCTCCCAGCTGATATATTTGATTTCCCATGCTGTCCCTTTCAGAGATGTGTATACTAGAAATACTTCCTCCTGTAGACTTAGGGCTTAAGAAAACCCCACAGCTTGGTTTTTAATGCCCTGGGACTGCGGCTTGAAGTAAAGCTAAAAGCTGCCTGAGCTGGCCTTTAGTTTATAAACAATATACTGGCTCTGTTGGAGCAGCAAAGCTCCCTTTTACTTCTGTAAGGCCACTGTTTATCCTTAGACCATAAGCTTTCTTGAGCAAGAGCTAATTTTTGTTATAGGTTTATGTAGCACTCAAAAGAGAATCCTGTTCCTGATGGGGTCCACTCATCACTGCAGAAAACAAATTATTGTTAGTAAACAAAAACAAATCTAGTACTAATGAAAAGCCCTAGAGCAGAAATGGCTGCACTTCATGGAGCTGTGCTACTGTGCTGCTGCTCTTAAGGGGGGTTTTATGCTTTAAAAGCTGCTACAGTTTTTTTTTTTTGTTTTGTTTTTTTTATCTAGTTGATGGAGTTCTGGAGATCACGCTTACAGATTTTCCAGGATCTTAAACACATTATTCCACTGTCATTATGCTGAGATTCAATTGAGTATTTTTAGGAGGGTATATCAGACCCCAGGCTTGTTTGTTTACTGGATATACCTGGACTCAGTTCTATCAATAGCTGTTCTGGCAAGATCCTGACATTAGGTACATTAAATACCTCCCTGGATATGCTGACATACAGAATATTTTGGCTCATAAAAAAAAAGCATATTCCCTTTTATAGTGATACTAGAGAAATATTCATCTCAAGAAAAAAAAGCAGAATTATTTGGTTCAAAATGAAGAGCTGAATGATTCCTTTATTATTTAGGCTTTGGATATTATGGAGCTCAGGCTCCAGCTGGCAGTATACAAAAGAGTGGGTTTATGTTTTGTTTTGTGCCACTGCAGATCCTAAGTTAGCTATGAGAGATTCTGGGTATGGGGAAAATAATTGGACAACCATTTGTGGAAAGCAGCAAGATCCACTTGGACTCAAATCTCATATCTGATTGATTTCAGCACTTTTACCACCAGGACATAACAGATGTTGGTTCTGTTAGAAGCAGTTTGAGTAGTAAAATGTTGTTCTTTCAGATGAATAACATTTGGTTATGTTAGCACAAAAACCCTCAAAAAATAACAACAACAACAAAAACCAGCCCCCCCCCCCAAAAAAAAAACCCCACCAAAAAAAACAAAAAAAAAAAAACCCAGGTGACACATGACAGAGCTGTTTTCTGTGCCATGGTTAAAATGTTCCAAGTTTCAAGATTGGCTGGAGAATTAGGAATGCCAGGGTATTTTTTTCTGAGGAGCTGGCCAAACAGCAGCTTGCCTACAAATCAGCAGAATCCCAAGGAACCAGTACTGGTCTGGAACTTCCATTTTTAAAAAGTCTGCTAGAAAGAAGGGCATAAATGACCTATGACATACACAAACACTTTGTCTATGCAACTGCAAGGGCTGTGTAGTTTGACTTGTGTGTCATAAAAGCCACAAAAGATCTAAGCACTTGGATTATGCAATAGCTATTTGGTTTTTCTTTTCCACGTTCAACAATTCAATAGAAGGAAGAAATGCCTTCGATGGCCATTCGTAAGTAATGCTGATTACTGGCCTCCTACGAGCTTGATGAACTCCAGAAAATCCATCGTTGACTGATGCTTTCCCTGTGCAAAATCGGATTTTTGTATTTTGCTAATCCCCGGTTACAATCTGTGTCCTGCTCTTTGTGATCCACCCTGCAATCAGAATCCAGCCAGCCCAGATGTAACCCAGGACATTAATATAAAATCTTGACATTGGAAACACAGCATTTATTATAAATCTTAAATACGTGAGGGAGGTGTTTACTGTGCAGAAACTTTGGGATTTGTCTGGAGTGTTTCCTTGGGCTGAGGAGTACAAGGAGCTTTCACAGGCAAAGCGGCAAATTGGAAGTGGCCTGGAGCTGACACGCTGGAGCACTCACTGCCTGGGCTGGATGGTTTTCTTGCTCTGAGGAGTAGGACGAGGTTGTAGGAGATGCTCCAGTACATCCTTTGGATCTTTTTCTTGGCAACAATGAAGGCAAGAGGGGAGCTGCCATTCATTGCGGAAAACAATGCGGCTATGATGGTGAACTGGTAAGGAAAAAAGTGTCTTTACTCTTTAATGGGAGATAGTGTACTCATTCTTTTTCTGAAAAAGTGACCACTCTGTTTATATGTTTCTCTTGACTTTATGAGTCTTCACTTTAGCATCAGCTTTGTGTCTTCTGAAATTGGCAAGGGAGGGGGTGAATGTATACAGGATGGAGATGGCAGTCAAGTTTAGTGGCTGCCCAGGGCAAGCCTTCCTTTACTTTGTGTTCTTTCTGGAGTACAAGCAGCAAGCTCAGATGTCTCCTCTTTATTTGCCAGTTGGAGCACAAAGTTTTATGCATCTTTATGTTTCAGTCCAACTAACTTTGTCTGCAAGTGTACATGTATGTACGTGTTTTCATGTCTCCTAAATTTCCTACAGATAGTAAAAAGTTCCCAATTTAATCTATACTTTGTCCTCTACCACTCTGCCCATCATTTTTCTCCAGGGAGACAGTGTATCACCAGCACTCTGTTGGGCTTTGCCTGCAGGAATTGCTCCCAGGCGTGTTGCCACAGGCTGCCCCTTTCCCCAACCCAAGCCCCTTGCAGCCACCAGCAGTGGAAATCCCCCTTTTCTTCATGGCAGGCTCATTAATTTCCACCTGTTCTCCCTCTCTTCGCTGGATGCCACTAATGCTCTCCAGCCGAGTGCATTGTGTAAGCTGGTGAAGCCCCGGTCCTACTGAGCGCACGTGATCCCTTGTCCTGGCCTCGACCCCCCCAGGAGTCTCCCCCCACCAATGCACACCCAGGGCTGCCCTTGCGTGGGAGCCTTAAGAAGCAGAGGGGCACAGCTCACGTGGATGCCCGGCCTGGGATTAAAGCTTCTTTGCCTCCCTAATGCTGCCACATCTGGCGCCTCCGCTTCCAGCCTGAGAGGGAATGGGGATCCTCGGGGCTTGCACCTCCTCTCTGGCCCCGTGGTTGCCCGGACATGCCGCAGAGCTGTGCCATGCCACAGTCTCCCCTGCCCCCCCCATTCCCTCCCCCCCACGCGGTTCCATCAAGCAATCATTTTAAAGCGATGATTGAAAGGGATCAAATGCGTGGGTGGTGTTTGCCTCCCAGGGTGGTTCCTCCCATGGGGAAATAAACCAGCAACAGCGCTGGCAGCCACAGCGAGGGCGATTGCCAAGAAACTGCGTGAGGCTTCTCAGGCACTCCTGTAAATACCAGGATCTTGGATGTATCTTCAGCCACAGCCTTGCAATGTACCTAAGAGGTAGCATTTAACCCTCTCAGTGTTTAAATGCCTCTGCTAAGTGGCCATGAACCTGCACAGGATCTTCCTAGCATTCCACATCCCACAGGTGCTTCCCTAGCCTTACTGCAAAGTAACCATAGCCTGTGAATCTCACCTCCTGCTCCAGCCATCAGCAACTGTGGGGTGGAAATATTCCCCCTACCTGTACTGGTACTGATGTTTTCCGTGCCCACAGTTTGTCCCATCAGGTGGTACTGGTTAAGTCGTGAGCCATCTTCGGCGACCACCACGGATGTTGTGGTGCTGTTAGTCCACACATAGATCACTTCAGAATTGGGGTAAGCATCTGCCAACAAGGAGGGGAAAAAAGACAGTAAGGAGTAAAACCCACTGTGTAATATTTTAGTGGATCCTTAAATGATAATGACAGAGAGAGAGAAGAATGGAGGAGTGAGAGTGAATGGAGAAAAACAAATAAAGATGATATAATCAGGGTCCCATATGCCCAGCTCAAAAAATATTAGGTTGAAGCCTTCTAATATAAGAGATGTGTGGGATGGTTTGTGAAAGGCTGGAACAGCAGAGGTATAAATATAATCCATCACAACCACTCAGTTTGGGAAAGAGCAGCTCAGACCTACACTCACCTCACTGGTGGCTCCTAAACTCCAGCAAGCTGCAAAAGGTATTTTGCTGAAGTTCTCCTCAAAAGGACTCAGACACCTTGAATGCCAGGACAACAGGGAGCCTCCATTTCCTGTCCCGTCTCCAGGACAGAATTCTAAGTGATGCCCCGTGCAAGTGCAGGGTCTGGTGTGTATGCACTGACTGGAATATGTACATGTGAGTGAGGGCATAGGTCCTGCATGTGGGTAAAGGAAGCTGGAACATGCCTGCCTGTGCCTGCGATGCTGAAGAGCAGACACAGGATGGAGGGGTGAGAATGCATGGAGACCAGGAAAGGGGCAGGGAGCTGTGAGAAGAGGGTAGGTGTTTGTGCATAGCAGAATGGGTGGTGGTGTGAAAACACCTGCACAGCTGCATATGTGATTTCTCTCATGTTCATTTAGAAGTCCTAGGAATTAAATGTGGCTGCAGTACTGCAAACTCATTCCTTCCTCTATGATGCTGCTGTAACTTTTAATGCTCCAACACCCAGAGTGTTCATAGTATTATAAGGGAATCTCAGTTTTCTTTTACAGTCAGTCAATTTTAGGTCTTCTCTGCAGATGGTCTCAAAAACCCCAGGAGACAGCTCTGTATTTAATTATATTTTATTTTATTTAAATAGCTCTCACACTTTTTAGAACTGTTCTAGTACTAAAAGCCTTCAGGTCACATTCCTGCAAGCATGTTACAGTAGGCTAGAGTACATTGTACTAAAATCTCTGGAAATCAGGCAAGGCTTACTCTCCATATGGAAGGTGAAAAGCAGGTAGACTTGGAAGTGGTTTGTAGTCAAATATTAATATCTCATCTTCTGCACTTTTGAAACTGGAAGATGGGAGTGCAGAATGTTTCTTTCTGGAAAAAAACCTGACATCCTAGTTCAGGAGAAAACATATGGTAGCTTTCCAGATCAGGACTTGAGAGTCAAGGACAACAGGCTAGGTCGAAGGATGAGTACTACTCCATCAGACTGCATGTTTTATTTGCCAAGTGAGCTGTATTGGAAAGGTACAGCTCCATGGAGGACTTACAAAAAATTCATAGGCATTGGGTCAACATGAGCTTCTGAGGCACTGCAAAGGCAAGAAATATGGTAAGGTGATCCCTGGATCCATAAAACGAGGAATGTCCAGCAGAGAATAGGAAGCAATCCCAGTTCAGGCTAAGAGCACTTGTGTAGCACAATGAACCTGACTTCAATGCTCGACCAGGTAGCAGGGAAGAAAGCAGCACCTTCTTTGCACTATTATTAATGTTACTGTGTCGGATGTGGGAGGCAGGGCACTAGGCTATATACAGCTTTGCTCTGATTGTTTATGGCTTTTCATTCACACCTCAGAAAATTCATAGAAATTATGAGAAGAGAGAGGGGGAGAGAGGTCAAAAGAAGGTTACAAGTACCTCCAGGGACTGGAAAATAAGTCATGATTTGAAACTTAAGCAGCTCACTGACAAAAAAGCTGAGATGTAGCTCAAGCTCAGAGTATAGATACTTGCATACAGAAATCAGAAAGCAGGGTGAATCTCTTGGACTACTCACAAAAGGTGCCTGAAAGATGGTTCCAGGCAGATTCAGATGAAGAACAGGGCAGAATTTCCTAACTGGGTGGGAGACGGGTAATTATACAGTGGATAACCTTCTAAGGAAAAAAAAAAAATTAACTACTGTCACTAGGAAGACAATGATAATTTGAAATCTTTTTTTGACCCATATCTGACAGTTGCTGCTGTATCTAGGGCTGGAGCTGATCCTGGGTTTGGAAGTTGAGAATCTACAAATTTTTCATCCTTTGTTAGCCATGCAGGACTGCCCACATGCCTTCCTTATGCTTGTATTTGTAGCTCTGCAGTAAAATTACTGTAATTATATGTCATGATCTGCTTTGAAAGGCTAAGAAGGAATAATATCTTCCCTATTTCAAAATATTTGCATCACAAAAAGTCATGGAATTTCACCTTCCCTTTAGAGCTGAGATACTTTACTATTTCTGAGATGATTATAAGTTCACAATATACTGTAAATAATTTCAAAGCTGGATCTGGTGAAGACAAGTGGGAGGAGATGGGTCAATTAAAAAAAGTAATGCAAAAAGCCCTCCTTTTATTAAATGGTATATGGTATATGTTGTTCATGGGCTGATTATCCCCAGGGAATGTGGGATATATTTAGGTAGATTTGGAATTGTCAGAAAATTAGATTTTTATCTATGTTACTTCCTATGCAAAAAAAAGTTCCTAACAACAGCGTTGGACTTTTTTATTTTTTTCTGGGATGATCTAGATGTATTCCAATTCAGCACTTCCTGTCTGCAATGATCCCAACAACCAGGATAATTTGGTTTGTCCTTGTTTTCTGATGATGATATATATGAATTCATCCTGACTAGATGCTTCCCAATGTGAGTACTGTAACCAAACTCACTGAAATTGCAATCATACATGAATTTTGGCCTGTAAGGTTTAACAAGAATTCAGATGCTTTGGTTCTCTCCTCTGCCTCGCCTGCGGGGCAGGGGAGTCCAAAAATAATTCAACACCTCTGCTGCAAATTGCAGCCTTTACTGGGTGCAAAAACACATGCAGTGGAACAGGGTTGGTGCCTCCAAAGCTGCAGGAATCCAGCAGCTCCTCTTGTAAAATACCTTCAACTCAGAGAGAGGCTGCAAGGTGCCAAAACTCCAGACTTCACAGGTATGCCTAAGCATTACTTCATGAGGCTGTTTTCTTTTGAAACCATGTCAGGGAAGAGGGGTGCCAATCCCAGGCGAGTTGGTAAGAAGAGAGAGCATTCAGGCAGGCAAGAGCACAGCATGAGGCCAGTCCCCTGCCTGGGAGGAACTCTTGTCTGTAGGTCCTTCCTCACTGGATCTATTGTGAAGCTACAAGACAGACAGCTGTTTCACTGCTAGGCCAGGAATAGAGTATCCATGGGAGAAGGGAGAATAACTCATCTAGAAAAGACTCTTGTGCAGGGCAGGATGGTTATAGCCAGGGCTTTAAGACACAAGTGGATAACAGATGTGTGCCTGAGGAGCCCAACCAAAACCAATGCAACTTTCAGTGATTTTAGGTCCTCAGGAGAAGCCTGTCACACTAGGAATAGCATGAATTTACCCCAATCTAGCTATATTCTATTGTGATGGATCACATATATTATATGATCCTCATCTATCTTCCATGCAAATATAATAAAACATGGTTTGTGTTTTAAGAAGCTCTAATATAAGATTTCTGACTTTGTGCCTCCTTTCCTTACAACATATCAAGTTCTGACAGGAAGAAGCCACCCCATGCTCCTTGATGTGGCAGCTGACCATCTCTTTTCTGGTCATCTAAATAAACCTCCAGAGGGATAAGCCTGTGTACTTTTAGCAGGTAGCTGTCTTCCTACTGCAAACCTTATGCCATATCTTCACAGAAGCCTCAAACTCCAGTTATCCCACACTTGACAACCAGAAGCTCCAGCTCTGCAGCTGATAACCCCTGCAGGATAATTAGGCATGGTCATATTGAAAGCTGAAACTGTGGGTACAGTACAGAATGATGTTATTTTGCTACCAGGGTAGAAGTGCTAATGGAGACACTATTATTCACTGACATACCAAATTTTGTAAAATCACTCTTCCACTTAAGCAAAGCTTCCAGTAGGTTGCCTACTAGCCTTGTTTGCTGGAGCATTTCAGGTCTTTCTGTTTAAAGATATGAGAAAGGTGTACCAACAAAAGGACATATGGAAATATATAATCTACTTTATGTTACACACAGGGTGGGGATGTCTCCAAGAGGGTGATAGGAAAATGTAGCTGCAGTTCTGGAATAGCAATCTGAGAAAATTATGCTGGTAGTTTTGCAAAAGCAAACTCAACTTCAAAACCACTGCAAATCCAAGTGAGAACACTTGGTGTTTATTCTATTTTAAGCAAGTGCATGTCTTCTGGATTTCTGAATCCAAATAATTAATCTTGTGTTCTTTACAATCATTTTGTCTTTTCAAAGAAAGGAGGAAGTCTCATTAAAGTATGCTTTCTCTTCTAGGCTCAATTCTTTGAAAAAGGAAAAAAAAAGTTAGCAGTTCAGATGAACAGCTAAAATTACGAACAAGTATAATGTTATTATATGTGAGAAAATGACAACAGACATTTATTTATACTGGACAGTTGATAAATGGCTGCAGGCTTATCACCTACCAGAATGATGAAAGAAATAATATCTTCTCTTATATATTTATTGACAACCAAATCTATTTTTCTACATTCTAGCAGCCAACATACACCACAGTAAAGGTGTCCCTTGCTCTTCTCCCACACTTTTCCTGCTCCTGTATGGCTGGCAAGGAAAGCCAGATATGGTCTTTCTTATGCCAGTGAACAGTGGGCCAGGGAGAGACCACAACCAGAGAGAAATTACATTAAGAAAAAGTCTAGTACAGTACAATAGCAAGTGTGTAAGATCTGGAGAATCCCAGACATTGGCCTTGGCATTGAAGACAGCCCTATTTTCATTTGCAAATGAAGCAGTGGGAGCAGTGCAGAATCCTCCCTTCCATTCAAAAAGAAACTCACAAGCAGGGAGTTTTCTTCTGCCACTGCCCCCACCACAGGGCAGTGATGGCATCTGACAGATACTCTCCTTCTTGTTTTTCTTCCTCCTCAATATTTGAAAGAAACTCCAGGGGAAAAAAAAAAAAATTAAAAAAAAAAAAATAAAAAAAAAAAAAAAAAAAAAAAAAAGTGGTGGTGGGGAAGAGTATTTCTTGGACCCTTAAGTCAAATAAACCTAAATGTGGATGGATGAACCCAAACTTCGAGTCTATGGAACCCAGACGTATTTCTAGGATTGATTTTTTTTTAAGCTGCAATCCCTGAAAAAAAAAAATCACCACTGATATCTGCCAATAAGTTTTCATTCCTGCATTACAGGGCATAAAACAATTGAGAAACAAAGAATCCCTCTCCAAAACACCCCCTAAACCCTTTGACAGACCTCACAGGGAGCATAAGGCAGTGCCTGCATAGTTAAGTTAAGGCAGCCTGTGCAGCCTATTTGGATGCCCTCCCAGCATGCTTGAGGTACGTTCCACAGTTAAACAGGCCATTTATCCACAAACTATGGCTGGAACCTTCCTTTTAGAATTATGCTAGTTGGATGCTGAATTAACTTAAAGAGATACTGTAGAAAGATGACTTCTGGTTTGTTTTCTATTTTATTCATTCCACTTGTGCAGTTACATTCTAAGCCTTTATTATCATGACTCTTAGTACATGCCACAAGGATTGTCAGACTGCCTAATCTTGGGAGTATTGCTAATCCCTGCCAAAGCCTGTTGATTGGAGAAGATGTGCATAAATTTTCAGCTTTTTTCAAAACTCTAATTACAATCTGAATACACATACAAATATCTATCTTATCTAAGCATTAATGTATTTGACTCACTTAGAGGCTGTTATGTAACTCACTAGTGATCCAGATTTAGAGCCTCTCAGACTCCTGCAGGCTACAAAACAGCACTGCTACTAAACCATCCATGTACCAGTTTGAATTCTACGAGTCAGGCTGGATATTTTGGGGTTTGTGCACAAATACTTCGTAGCCCATTACAAAGCATCTGTCAACAGTTGTGCCTATGTGACTCAGGCCAGATTTGAGCTCCATAATTGGAATTTCCCATTAAAATGACTTTATAAGGATGACTTGATGTACAAATGAGATCATTCTATAGAAAGAGCAAATGGAAAACAAATCTAGTAAAAATGTATTTTTAAATATAACAATAACAAGACATGGTATTAATATGCATGGTCCAGGTCTTGGGGAAAATAGCTTTTTATAAAAATAAATTTTTAATGTAAAATAGGAATATAAATACTAAGAGAAATGTATTCACATATTAAATGATTTAGAGCCTAAAATAAAGACATGCCATAGTATGATGAATTCTAATGTTCTTGGGAGAATTTTAGGGTTATGGCAATTACTTTAGGGATGTGAAATCATTAACATTGAGACTGATCATTTAAACTGATATGAGTTTACAGCAAACAGATAAACAGCATGCATGATTTTAAATACATCACAGAAAAGAAGTGCAATGTGTACAAATACACGGGACTACAAATTCATGTAACACAGAGTAACAGGACAGCAGGGACTGGTGGATACCTCTGGTGATCATACGGTCCCACACCCTGCTCAAGCAGGGACACCAAAAGCATTTTTTCCAGCACCATGTCCAGTCAGGTTTTTAACATCTCCCTGATATTCAAATCTCTGTGGCCAACTGTCAATCTCTCTTGACAACCTGTTCCAGTGTTCAGCCACTCCCACAGTAAAAGCATGTTTTCTTCTGTTCAGATGGAATTTAATGTTTTTTAATGACCACTGGCCCTTATTCTGCCAGTGGGCACTACTGAGCAGCACCCAGTTCCCTCTTCATCTCTCATTCCCCAATCCTTGCAATTTATACAGATGGATTAGGAACCTCTGAGCCTTCCCTTCTCCATGCGGAACAGTCCAAGATCTCAGTTTCCCCTCATAGTAGAGATGTCCCAGCCTTTCAATGATTGTTGTAGCCCTGCACAGGGTTCCCTCCGCAAAGTCTCTATTCTTCTTGCACTGGGAAGCTCAAATTGACCATGCACTCAGAATAGTTACAGATCTGAGAAGAAATTAAATGCCCAAAAGGAAAAATTTCTGTAATGACATAGTATCATTGTCTGTGACAATAGAGGACATCCAAGGAGGACATTTTACAGGAAAACTGATGAAACTCATGACCATATTAATGAAAAATTGTAGGACACCACTGGCTGTAAAACAGGCAGTAGAAAATCCAGTCATACTAAAATGTTCATTTCTGTCCTTCCTGAAATTAAAATAAAAATAAAATTCAGTAATATAAGTAGCATTCTATATGTTTTCCTGATACAGTTTTATTTGATCTTGTTGTGACATTCTGCAGGGAATAGTATAGGATGTTCTGAAAAATGTGCCAGACAGGTCTCAAGAGACTTCATTACTAAGCAACACTAATATACTCTACTGATCATTGCTAAAAAAAATAAAGCTCTAAGTTAGATAAAAATTATTCTCTTTCAGAATATGATTTACAAGTCACCTCAGGAAAAGGTGGGAATAGAAATTTGGCTTGGAAAAAAATGGAAGCACAGACTGTACCCACAAAGTGGTGAAACATACAGAACTGAAGATGTCTGTCAAATTCATTTTGAGACACATAGTTTTGCAAAAGCCATTTTCTTTGGCTTTTCAAATAAAGAAATCAGGTGGAAGGTCCTGTGTAATTTTAGAAGATCCAGTTAATGGGAGAAAAGTCTAAACATGACCCGACTTTGAGGTCAAAAATATAAAGCAAAGGAAAAAGCCCAAACTGAAAGCAACTGTGATTTTGGAAGTTGGATTCATGGTTAGCATAGGCAAATCTGCTGACTTCTTTAATACTATAAATTGACTGTTTTCAAGTTGGTACACTAAATCACAGTCATAATGATGATAGATGTAACACAAATACTAATGAACAGTGTCGGCCTAAGAATTCAGTTAGGCATAGCACCTCCACAGGATGCAATTGCAGCTTTTAAGAAGAGCCCAGAGCTTGGAGTTGTGCAAAGTAACACAGAATGTCTCCCAAGAATGATCACGATCACCAGTGACAGCAGCTCTTTCTTGTCCCATCATGCTCACCCATGCCATGAGGAAGCAATAAGAGGGATACATCTATTTCCCAAGCACTAGGATTGCAACTGGGAGTGATTACTTGCTGTGAAATCTGACACATAGGCAGTAAAAACCAAGCATGGCACACTGAACTGAGCTCTGTGTCTCAGAACCTCAGGAAGTTCTCAAGGCTTTACTCAGAAAAGGAGGAAAAAAAAAAAAAACAGCAAAGAAAATGTTTTTCCATGGTGCAGCCTGGAGCATGCCAAACAGCAAACAGACATGTAGGTGTAGACAACTGAACTCTGCCACTCATGGTGTATGGGACCCCTGCCACATACTGACTGAAAGAGGTGTCTAAACAGGGTGTGCTGTGGGGATGTTACACATCCAGTGCTCCAAGGCACCAGCAGCACCAGGCCGTCCCCGTAGCATTCCTACTTTCATCTGAGAGCTGATGTTAGGGAGCATCATGCCTTCCTTCTTTTGCCTCTTCCTGTTTCTTCCTCTCAATGACAGTAGTTTTAACACAACTTCTTTCTTAACTTTCAGGTTTAGTGGCAGCTGTCTCAGGCTAGAACTAACCTGAGAATTGATTTTACATCACATTTAATGGTGGCTACACAACTACTTTTCATATGGAACTTGTCAAAATCTGGTATGCCAGCCTCTAATCCTTTTCTTTTTCCCTTTTATGGCTGGCATAAATATCCACTGTAAGAGAACTAAAGAAACAGAATGGTAGGATATGCTAGGAGGATATTTTAAATGCTGAATATCCTAAGAACATTTCTGACCTTACATTGGTCTTTCTAGGCCATGCATGTGGTAATTGCACACCAGCCAGCCAATTTGAATGCTGTACTAACACTTAATGAACTTTGAATTTACAATCACAATATTAGGCACTTATATTAGTTGCTTCATTAGGAAAAGCAGCATGGTTATGAGGATGATGTTAAGACATTTAATTTACTTTTTCTATGGCAAACAAAAGTATACTCCAAAGTGTGGCAGATACCATTACTCACTTTGCATAGTACCTTTAAAAAGATTAAGCACCTTTGCTAATCTTAATTGCAGTGGTCCCCTCCTTTTGCAAGGTGCCACTTAATATCAGCAAAGCTAACATGACCTGCTCTGCAGGAGTGCCACTGGAGTTTCTTTTGAGAAATGCAGAGTGAATTTTAGAAAATACTCCAATTGATCTTGTTGCGGAGGGTGCCTTCACAAACATGGTATTTTTGGCCACATGTAACATCATAGAATGAAACTGTAACCTCACTTTAATCTATATATATTCTTCTTACCCACTTAAGTGGCATCAGGGACTCAACCATCATAGCATATCTGCTGAGCTTACCATTCAAAACACCCTTACTTATAAATCTGTATGGCCTGAAACCAGCTGAGAGTGATTGGAAGTACTTGCACAGCTAAATATATACCTCTGTTTCTGAATCCTATCCCTTAATGAAGACATTTACAAATCTCAGAAGGACTGCTACATTAATAACACTGTGCGAATGTGTAATCAATAGGTATGCAGAGAGAGCAGGCTGAAATATTATTATTCAAACACTTTAATACTGCCTTGAAATTGCAATCACAATAACTTACTCCCTACACCAAAGGTGCAGTCATCTAAACCCCCGAAGAGGGATTATAGATCTCTGCTCTGGGGCACAGTGCAGCCCTGTATTTCAGAGAAGGGGATAAAATCTCCTGAGGCTGTCAGTTCAAAGTTCCCAGCCTCAGTGATGGATACAGGGAGCCTCTCTGAGGTGAGCTGTTGCTGACCAGGGGCACTGCCATTCCACCTGCTCTCTGCTAGAGTACTCAGGCACACATCCTCTCTTTGGGAACTGTCCCCTCCTAGTCCCTCTGGAGACCCAGATCCAAAGGTGCTCACGATCTCATTTTCTCTGTGCATACATAAAACATCTCCTTATTTACAGCCATCAGCTGACCTATTTTAGGAGGAGATTAACCTGAGCCTAAAAATATCTACTTCTCTCCCCTAAGACGGTGAGAGCAATCAGCTCAGCTGTATATATTTATCCAACAAAAATATAAATTTAGGAGAGAGGAATCCTAGCTTTGCTGACATATTTAGCTCTGGGATGTTTTCAGCAAAATGGCTGTCTGCTAGCACAGGCTGGCTGTGAGGAGACTTTCAGTGGCAATGATGGCGAAGGGGGAAAAGACAGAAGGCTTATCAGACTTTCCTTCTTCACAGTTCTCTTTCCTTCTCATTTCTTCATGGGGGACAACATGAAGCAACTGTTTCCTCTGAAGAAGCTTGCTGGGCTGGGATTGCAGCAGCACTAGATGACAGCTTGGACTGGCTTGGCTCTCTGTGCAGGAGAGGAGGCTAATGAGGTTCCAGCAATTTAGGTGAAGGACTTCCTGGCCCACCAGAGACTGAGGTGTCATAAAGGAGCTGCCAGACTAGAAACTGAAATCCAAGTTTGAGCAGTGTCTTACAGCTTTTTTCCTTCCCCAAAAACCCTAGGCAAGTAATTTTGTCATTAATGTACTGCAGTAGCACTGGGAGGCTCTAATTGAACCTAGGGACCCATAACGACAGAGGCAATAAAAGCAAGTAATGAACCACTCTATCTTTGCACAGAAGAGACTGTAATTGCTCTTTGCTTCCTTTATGCCCACCTGCAAAATGCAGGCAGCAGAGACCTACCAACCTCACACGGGGATTGTCAGAATGATTCCAGAAATGTTTATGAAATGCTTACAAGCCATGGAAACAGCCACCTTAGAAAATAAGAGACATTAAAAACCTGGCTTGTAAAGCAGTGGAGCAGTATCTACCCATTTGTCACATTTACAAATAACATCCCATTTGCCAGTGGTATAGACCCATGATCCACGGCTGGCAACCACAAGACTGGCGCTGCCTTCTGGGGCATTATTGAGACCAGCAATGTCTTTGCAGGTTTGCACCCAAAGGCCATTTGAAAGCTTAAGCATATTAAGCACAGTTTCTGCATGTTGTTTTCTATTGCTGACAAGTCTTATTGATTCCCTGTAATCAGGCAGTTGTGCAGCCTTCAAATTTGGGCTGTAATCGCCAAAGTGGGAAATGCGTGCTGATGTTTGTACCATTAGCAATGCACCCCGGATCTCCACGCGGCTCCACCACAATCCTGTCTAGACCGCTTTCATGTGAGACAAAACCACCACTGCTGAGTACCTCCAACCCCCACCCCCGCCTGAACTTTTGTTTCCTTGAGCTCAAAACCACCACCAGTTGAGCTTTTCTTCCCCAAAGAGCCTGAGTATGTGAGCCACCTCATGATGAGGAGGCTGCTCCCTGGGCAGGCGGAGCACAGCCTTTCAGAGCTCAAGGGGCTTTTTGCAGCTGCTACAAAAGCTGCTGCTGGCACCCCCCAGGAAGCCGATCCAAAGAAAGGGGCTTTGTTAAGGATGATCCTGCCTGCATGGACACTGCTCTCAGCTGGTAGGGAGCCAAGCCCTCGGCCACTGCATGTCAGCAGAGTTTGCAGCCTGGGCTCAGCTCTGGCTGCAAGATGTGGGAAGGCAACAGCTTTTGTTCTTTCTGACCTCCCTTTCTCACTTTGTTATGAAGCTAAGAGGGAAAAACTCACTGGCTTCTACGCAGCAGGTGACCAGATGTAGGAGCTGACTGACCCAGAGCTGGGCACTGTTCCGCAGGAAAGCCATCACGCTGCCATTTTAATGTATTTTAAAAATTATCTCAGTGCAGACATACAGTAACCATGTATATATGACAAAGCCTTTTAGAAGTTAAATAGTGAGAGTTACTGCAAGTGCTTGAAGGATATATTACAGTTTCTTCAGATTTTTCAAGGAGGTCTTGGATGTGTGTCCCTATAATGGGTGAAGTAAAACTGACTGTTCTGATCATTTTAGGGAGCCCTTTTCCCTTTTGTCAAACTAAAAAGTATACTTCCACGGCAAACCTACCAGACAAGTGGTAAATTATGGTCATGCTCATTTGCAAGTTATGCAGACTGGGGTCCTACAACAACAGCTGCCGTAGAAACCCACCACATGGTCCAGGCCCAGAATCCTGTGTTTTAATATCTAAGTAGATTCTTGTTAAGAAATCTTCTTACATCTCTGAAATACTTGAATATTTTCTTTTACACACCATTCTTGATGAATTTCCTGCCTTTTGGATGTTCTGGGCTACATTGCTCCACCTTGACTGTGGAACCTAACTGCCCAAAATGCTGGATTAAAGAAGCTATATTGCTATGCATACATGTATATGACTATAGGCTATGATGCAACACCTGTGAGAAGGCTTAAATATCTGCTGTTCTAACCCACTGCACTCAATGTAAAAGAAACAGCACAGCTCATACAAGATGCCTGAAGAAGTGGTTAAGTTTTCTCTATACTGAAGAGCCCTACTGACTGTCTCATTGAGATCCTTTGAAAAATGGGTCTTCCAGCAGAAATAGCTGAAATAGTCGTTAGGAGAGATACAAAAGCTCACCATCAATATAATGTAACGCCTAACTAATCTACAGCAGCGACTGTTTCTTCTGAACAAAGTATGGTTTTGTATTTCTGAGCTAGCAATGCAGAGAAAAATGGACTTCTAAGTTGCTCTGACTAGGGTATAATACACTTACCTACATGAGATAGCACTGCAGAAAAATAGGAACTTCTAAAATATGATTCATCTCATCCTTAGGCATATATCAAAAGTAATTTTAATGAACCTCACTGCAGAAGTACTTATTCCCTTTCATTGGCCATAGAGGGACTCTAGATAACTAACTGGAGCATATTTTTCTATCTGAAATTTTCATAGATCCAACCCATCCATTCCCTAGGGCTTTGCTGTCAATACAAGGCTTTTGATACAGGCCAAAACCCTGTGCTCATTCTGCATTAAAAGATTTAATTTTTTTAAACAACACAGCCCCATGACAAGTCATCTGTCCATGATTCCAAGGAAAATAAAGGCAAATAACAGCAATACGTTAGGTGGTCTCCACCCGCTCCATTAATTCTAAGGCTTCCACAGAAAATTAGCTCAGGCTACATGCCTGTGCTTTAGTAGCTAGCTATACTTAAGTAGAACAACAACAATGGTCCAACACAGTTGTCTAGACTGCCTTTTTGATGCTGCCACAAGCAAGACTTTCATTGTGTCTGGAGTTCTAGCTTCTAAACAGCTAAAAAATAAGAGGAAAATTATGCTAACTAAAGAGGTGGTTGGTAGCTGAGATTAATATAGGGTTGAAAGAGAGAGAAGAAAAATACATCAAATATCTTAGAAATATTTCGTTTTAGTATTCACCTAACTCACCTTATTTTAGTAATTCAATATCCATTGCAATGGAGGGGTCTAAGGAAGCAGTGATAAACCTTAGGAAAATGTAACAGAAGATATAACCTTAGTAAGCAGAACACCACCAAACCTATCCATTCCCTATTAGCTGACTTCTGCCTTAAATTGCAAAATCACAATTTAGTCTTGAACTTGGCTGCTCAGCATTTCACAGAGGTCTGCCCAGGCTCTCTCCACATGTCCTTTCACAGGGAAGGCACTAATACATCCCAGCAGAGTCAACAAGCTGTGCTGTCTCTGCTCTCAGGAATAGATTCAAGGAGCCTCTTCTGTCCAGCTGTAGGGACAAGTAGCAGAAAAGCTCTGCCTCTACATACGAGACTGCAGTTCCAGCTGTCCCTGAGAGCAACCTATGAAAAGCTTCCTAAGAGCCATTTCCACTTTTCAAAGTCTCTTAAAATTAACATTTGTCTTTATTTATTATTCATTTAATTATATTCTTATACAAGACTTTTACACACAGGTTTTAAGAGGCCGAATACATTATTTATCATATTTTACTAAACCAGAATTAAAGTCTCTTTAGAAGGACCCCATTTTCAAGTTCTCCCTCCATACTTGCAGTTTTCCTGCAGCTCTTGCAGGTGCTAATTGGGAAAAAGTACAAAATCAAGAAAAAACCCTGTAGGTGCCTTCACCTCAGTGCCTTCTCTGCATTGTAAAGAAATATCAGGGAAATTTTCTTAAAATACATAAAAAAAAAATTCTAAGTGGCTACAAGAAATGGATAGTTTATTAACAGTGAGTGCCTTAATGTTCAGTGTTCCCATAAAATCTGGGATATTGGTGAAGTTACTGTCTCCTCATTACTCTGACTTCACTATGCTTGTTAGAGGAAAATAATTTGAGCATGTCTCCTGCTACAGAACTAGCCTGTGCACTTTCCTTTATCAAAAGTCAAACTGTGACTTAGTTTGAGGTGTTAAAAAGGAAGAAGTACATAAACTACGTTAGCTACTATCTTCAGACACTACAAATTTTTTCATTGCCAACAGCTGGAAAGCTTGCTTGTTGATCAAGAGTGATCAACCTTGCCCATGTTCATGGCCAACTTAAAATTCATCAGGAATAAACACAGGTCCTCTTTTTCCTGTGCTCATGAGCTTGGGGATCTCATTATTTTCAGAATATTCATTAAACTCTTTACTTACTCTAAAAATAGCATGGGGAGGGGGGGTTTTGCTGCTGAGTGACTAGTGGGCAGCTGCTCCGTGTATTTGTCCATTCCACAATACAAGATCTGATAACTCCATGTACTCAGGCACTGTGTCTTCAAGAGACAGTTGTCATAAACAGACTCCACTTTACAGTATTCGATATTGTCAAAGCACCAAGTAACAGCAATTAACTAATTCATCTTCAGGGCAACCCCGTGAGCTAGGTAACACTGACATAATTAACACAGGAGTAAAATGAGATTTAGGAGTTAAGTCAGTTGCCTGGGCAGAGGCCTTCATGGTCTAGTGGATTAGACATCTGCCTCTCCAACCAAAGACGTTGAGTCTAATCCTTTTTCTGACATTGATTTGCTGCATGACCTTATGGAAAGTCAATTAACTTCTCTGTTTCAGCTGCACTGGAGATAATGATGCTTACCTACCTGGTGACACATGGGCATTTGGAAACTGTACTAAATTATACTCTTAATGCATTCTTAGGGACTGTCAGTGGAAGAGGTGAAACATTAAAGCTAGGGAGTTTTAATGTCCTTGCTATTTTATATAATTCTTCCTCCCCACACCAGAAATAGCCTGGGGTTGAGATCAAATTTCTTGGGTTAAGGTGCTCCTAGGGAAACTGCTTCTGGCATCAGGAATTTTCATTACATCCTGTTTGACCAGCAAAGTTATTTAGAGTACGGTCAGCACTAGAACTGCAACAGAAAGTTATTTTAAATTTGGTCATGGAAGAAACCAGCACCCTTCCCATGCTACCATGATGTAATGAACAAACTGTCACAGCAATCCCCACCAAGCACCCTGGATTCAAAGAGAACAGAGCCTGCTGCAGAGATCTCTGAGCCTGTGCTCATGTATCACCCCCAGTTCCCTTTAAATGAGACTTCTGCAGGATCATTTCTACAGGTGTCCTGACCCCTAGCAGGAACGCAATCCCACAGGAAAAGTACCTCTATACGTGTACTCCTGGAGTAGAGCCATCTGATATTGCCAACTTGGAGCAGTGGGGAGCTGTACTTAAGAGAAGGACAACTAAAGGACAACTAAAACCTGCTCTGTTCATTTCATTAGGAGCTGTCCCTGTACTTTTCATGACATGCCACAGAGTGCTAAAAAATACCACTTCTGTAGTGGCCATTTGAATCTGATATGCAGGCATCTAGGCTGCAGGCATCTAGGCTGGTGGCATGCACAGGTAACTTTTTATCATATTTTGTGTATTTGACTGGGCTTTTAATTATTTCTACAAAATATTCTCTTGCTACATATCATGTTTCCTAGGCCCACAAAATCTCCCACAATTCTAATTTAGCAAGAAATCAGTCAAATAGGATATAAGAATTCAACATCTACCTTTATTTATATGAGAAAGATTAATTTTCCTTCTCTTTCATAATGAAGAAAATATCAAGCACTTTTTGCCTTTTGCCTGCTGAATTATAGCAAACATAGTGAATGCTCATGCAGACAGAAAATTAATAACATGTTCCTGCCTCTGATGCAACACTGATCACTTCTCAGCATCCTTTCTGCTGCTGATCCACCGTATGCCAGCTCTTTCATTTCACTGCCCTGCTCTCTTCATCCTCAGACTGGTTAGCACCAGTTTCTTCTCCACCCTCCCAGCTCCATTGATAATGTGTTTAACATTTACTTTGATGCTATTCCTTGAGGCTTTTCAAAAACCTTTTTGGAATGAAGACCATTAAAAAAGAAAGCCTGTAGGGAAAGACAGTGAGGAAAGCTAAAGCAGAAAGGGTATGTGCTTATGTATCATATGCCCCTGTAGGCTTTGTTTTGCTGGAAGCCTGCAGGTGACTCAACGCAAACCCATACTGCTGTAAATAGGGAATAAATATTGTCCTCTCCTAAAATATACCTGGACTAGTTCAATAAACTCAGACTTACTGGCTGCTACTTGTACAAACATATGCATATGAAATCCCAATAAATTACAAGGGGGCTGTCAGATCAGTAATACAGATATTCCCAAGGCTGAAAGACTGTCTATAGCTTGTCCCTATATGTTCACTTTTTGCTGAGGCCAGTGGTGTGGCTAGCACAGACCAAACGGTTCCACTGTGGTTCAACACTGTGAAAGAACTTAAAGGTGTCTTGTAATACCTTATAAATGTATTCTAGAATTTTATTCCGAGCATGGCAAGGGGCATAAACTATTCACCCCTCACAGGCCTAAAATAGAAATCCTTAGTGCTGGTTTTGACACAGATTAAAATTACCTGTGTGCTAAGAGGTGATTAACATGTAACACAATTGGCACTAGCAGAACATATAATTACATTCAGACAGATTACTGGGCACTCCTTCTAAGCATTTGTAGCTTATCTTGTAATGTTATCTCATGCACTCACATGTTTGACTGGGATGTGCTTTTTTTTTGGCTCTTACTATGTGGAGAATTAGAACCTGTACCTTACTGCACTTAATCAACTAATACACAGAAACATCCAATTAACTTTAAGATTGTCCTCTGCTGCATCAGGCTGTTTATTTATATATGTTTTAGTATTGCATTAACTAAGTTTTAGTATTGCATATTTTGCAAGATTTCATAAAACTATACAACATATCAGTTCTGTAGTCTAGGCTAGAAATCAACAAATGTAATTTCCTCTATTGATAAACTATACATAATACCAGGAAGGATAAATTCTTTTTCTTTGTCATATTAATTCTTTCCAGTGGCTTTTGTTTAACTCTGTATATAAACAATTACAGTCTCCTGTGAGATATTTTTCCATTTTTAAGTTCAGAATTAAATGAATGATTTGCATAGACATTTTTTTAAGTGGAATATAAAGGTGTCTGGACCTTCAGATTTATATTGGCTTTGCATTAAATTAATGCTGCTGAAGTCAATGAACGCACTTGAACCTGCAGTGACTCTGTAAAATACTGGTGGCTAATTGCGGGAAACAGAATCTATCTGGATTGGAAGAGGGAAAGGAAAGCAGTCCTCTTAAGTTTGATAATGTGGTATAGTTACTGTAAACAGTGTTTTTACTTCTTAGTATGATCACTAGAAGACAATGTATAGTCAGTATTAAATCAGGGCAGATACAGATGATAAAGGCAAAGCTTAATCTTGCTAGGATTAGTGACTCTAAATTGATACGGCTGAAAAACATTGCAAAATGCTGAAGTTAGGTGGCTTCAGGGGCTAGCAAAATGCCTTTCATGGTACTTATCAGAAGTCTTCAGTGACAATGATTGCACCTGGAAGCTCTGATTTGATTACCGAAATTAAAAAAAAAAAGTCTGCTGCAGTAGCCTCATTTGTACTTTAATTAAGAGCTTTGTTTTTAAATATAACCATCTGATTCCCTGCGGTTATTTTTAAAGCAAGCTTCTGGCAAGGCAGCAGTGTGGTGGATTAGAGGCTTGGAATTGAGGAAAAATCATCGTTCAGCATACAGTTTAGAATAATGTGTGCATATATACAAATACATGTGTATTAAACATCATGTAACAGGATACAGGACTGGATTTATTAAAGCCAAATGGAAAGATATTTCCTCTTTTAATATTCTAGATCTCTTTTAATATATGCAAGGCAGATATTGCACTGCAGTCTGGTTCATGTAAATACCATAATAATTTCACATCAATCTGATCGGTCCAGTGAAAGTTCTGTTTTACTCCAAATGTAAAACCAAGTTATCAATTTAGCTGTCTCCATCTAGAACTCCATCTAACAGTGGCTGTTACTCTTGATGTGAATATATAAGGAATATCACCCATCATCTCACCGTTTATCATGGAGTATGCAGGTATGAGTTGAAAAGCAGCAGGCTCAGATAAAGCATAGTCATGGGAAAGAAGCAGCAGGGTAGCAGCAAAGGGGGCAGAATGGGGATGCTAAAGAACCATGTTAAAAGGGGAAGGCTGGGGGGGAGGGTGAAAGATCTGTACAACACATCTCTGAACTTGAGAAGCCAGAAAATGGTATTGTTTGAGTTCTTATTCCAGAAGAGAACTTACAGCTTCCAAATTTTAATGGGCAAGCATGTGCATCCATGGGGAAATCTTCAAGCTGCATGGGACATTCAGCAGAGATGGTCAATCTGTGGGGGAGAAACAAGAAAACACATCATTTTTTTTTCCCCTGTGCTTTTCTTTTAAGCCCTTTGCTGCACTCCATGAGTGCTGACACAAGCATGCTTTTCCTGAAGGCTCCTTGCTCCTGCTGAAATCACAGATAACCCCCTGTTAAACTGAATGTGAGATAAGCCAGGTGGACCACTCTGTGTGCATGCCTTAGGCATTATCTAGTAACCCTGAGAAATGTGGAATGATTTTATTTATGTAAGCTGTCCCAATAAGATGATTCTTTGCTACTAGTATGAAGAAACTCCTGTGATGGTGTTTCTGCCATATACTTTATACTTATTTGCTCTCTGTACATACTACAACTAGACAAGGAATTTGACTCCTGGGTCAAATAGCACTGTTACAGACATAAAGAATCATTGACTTTATATGTAGATATAACTATTTAAATGCATTAAATATATATTTATAGATAGAAGTATATAATATAACTAATATAGCTATATATAAAGTTATATATAATCAAGGACATATATGCATCACTTTATCTAGCACTATGGTTAACTTCTGTGGAAATCACATGGTATTGGAGTCCATTTCAGTTCAACACACTTGAATTACCTGGGCATCTTGTCAGGCAAAAACAACAGGGTCATATTCCCCAGCATACTGCCTAGGGAAGCAATTCTATCCTGGATTCCCCAGCAACTATGTGGAAATATTTCATCTAGACTGGACATAGGGGTAGGGAAGAAAATACTCTTAGAAAATACTCTAAGAAAATACTCTTAGAAAATACTCTTAGGCAAATATAGATGTTTCCCATGGATGTTCCAAGAATAGTCTGAGGTAAATTTCTGAACAGTGCAATATCAGTTATATTGATACCAAATGCATCAAATATATCAAATATCTCAAGAGATCCAAAACATGCTTCTAGCACAAGGAGAATCTGTTTTGATTATGCCATTTTGATATTTGCATAATACAGACAGTTTGCTCAGGATAGTGAAGATGAAAATCTCATTTTATTTTATGAATATCTTTACAGCTTTCTTATTTTATGCTGTTATTCCTCCTCAGAGGCAACAGCCCAGAGACATCCAAGGCTCTACAGACTGCTTGGTGCTGGGGTGACACAGGCCTCTACTGGAGGGCAGCCTGGTTCCTAACCAAACTATTGCTTGGGCAGTGAAAACCTCCAAAGAAATCCACAACGCCCTACTACCAGCATGCAAAAGTACACTTTCCTATCACTGCAGCAACATAGAGCCATATATATTGGATATATATCTATATCTATATATATATATATATATATATATATATATATATAGTCATCACTTCCTATGGTGCCATAAGAACTTCTTTCAAAAGGGGCTGTAAAGGGTAACAATCTGTGTACAGATGGCACAGTGCTCAGCCAGTCGAGTTCAGTACAATGCAGTGATGCCTTGCCAGGGCACTACAGCTACGCAGACAATCAACTGGGGGAAACAGCTCCACTCTGTTGGAGCTAACACACAGAAATTCTGGAGCTGTACCAATGGCTGGAAATGGCAAAATGAGCACAGAAAATCATTCTCAGTATCATTGGCTAGAGATCATATTCTGAGGATGAGCTGGGAAACAGGATGAAAAAAAGGCAAAATGCACACAGTAATAGAAAATGTAAAGATAATATGCCATAGAAATGCAAAGAAAAAGAAATCCAGTTCAGAACAGAGGTAATTTACCATTTGGTGAGAACAGACAGGAGGGTACAATGTAGAAAAGAAATTATTGAGGCCTGAGATATCTGCACTTAAGAAAAACTGTTCTTGAGCTTTATTTTTGTAAAAGATATTTTAAGATCACTCAGATATGTAGTTGTCTGCAGTGGAGACTGCCCTTGGGCACCAAAGCCAGCAAAGCCAGAGTTACTAAGAGTTGTGTGTGGATGAATTTAATATGCTGATTCTAGTAGTATCCTGCCCAGAATTCACATCCTTTTCATATAAATCATTCTAAAGGCACTTGAAAGCAAGGCTGCCATCCCTCCAATGCACCATTTTATTTTCTGTGTTAAGCACTGCAAATTTAAACTTCTTGATAAATTCAGAAACCTTGCTCCAAGAACCCATGAAAAAGCCAGCATGCTTTGCTGCAGTCTATCTCCTGTCTCTTTATCTACCAACAGTTTAGGCATGTCATTTCAGAGCTGTAGCTTGGCGTTTTAATATACACACTTGTCATCTGCAAACATCGAAGGAGGGAATGCCTATATCCATCTTACAAAGACAACAGGTGTAGAATCAGGAAGTGAAGGAATATTCAGTGCAGAATTATGCATAAGTCCTCCTGCTTTATCTCTCTGTCCTATGAATTGTATCCTGCTACCTGCATCTCTGGAAATAACCCTTGTGTGTAATGAGGAAGGTTGTAGACATTCATCAACTATAAATGTGGAAGAGAAGTGAAGATGAGTTGCACAGAGACTGTGACCTAGTGGAATTTAATTAAGTCTGACCAGAAACTATTTTTGCCTGTCTTAAATAAAAGGGTAGCAGATAAGGCTGAAGGGCATCTGGCTGCCACTACCTGACTCAGAAGCTGCAAGGACTCTTAAGGTGCCAGGGCTACTCCTCTGTCCCCTCTGAATTCCTCACCCAGAAAAAGGCAGAATATCCTTTAATGTCCCAGGGTGCTGCCTAATGCAGTCTTCTGGGTCTAGCCTGAGGGAAGGAAGAACCAAGTTTAGGAGCTGTTAATGTGCTTGGGGACAGCCTTTCCTTTCATTAACATGAATTCTTTGGATAAAAAAAGTTCCTTTTGCTCTCTATCAATGATATCTGCATGCTTCTTTCCTCTTCCCATGCCCCTATCCTAGGACCACTCCTAGTCTGGCAATCTTGAACAAAATTAACTAGCTTTACTTATTTATTACATGTTATTAAGAATTATGTAGTTGAGCCTCTTAGGTGATTTTTAAGTGCTCAGTGAACACTCTCCTAGAAACCTCTTACAAAAGTGTGCATTACCCAAGGCTTTTGAAGTGTCTTATAATGGCCAATGTGACAAAAATTTTGACAGGAAACTTGTAAGAAAACTTGACTGTGGGTGCTGATTCACAGCACAAATGTCACCACCCTGAATTTCTGTAGGTGCTCTGTGCCCAACACGAACTGGTATTCATAACTGTGTGAGGACCTGAAAAACAAAGTTACTCAACTGACTCCTGGTTCAAAGAGACTGGATTTTCTACTGCATACAGAAATAAAAGCAGCACAGCAGACATCTACACTCTGGGGGCTGGAAGCATGGGTTGTTGCATACAGATTTGCAGAGTACAAACTATATATTCAGATCATAGCCCCAGGAGTCTCAAAAATTGATATCTGAGGCTACTCCTTCAAATATCACCTGCAGTGATATTTGCACACTTTGGCTTTTAACATTGTGATAAATCTTAGGGACCCTTTGTATATTCTAGTTTAAATAGTTGATTACTACACAGTCCTTGGTCACAGCCAGCATGGCTTCATGCTTTTCAAACCTGATTTTCTTTAATGATAATGTAACCCATTAGTTGATTAAGGGAAGTCAGCTGATGCCATCTTTTTGGATTTCCATACAGCTACTGTCTCTCACAGTATCCTTCTGGACAAAATATCCAGCACACAGCTAAATAAATATGTCATGTGAGGGGTAAGCAACTGGCTATGGGGTTGGACAGAAAGGGTTGTGGTGAATGGATGACATAAGACTGATGACCTGTCACTTGTGGGGCTCTGCAGGGCTCTATCTTAGGCCCTGTGCTCTTCAACGTCTTTGTGAATGACTTTTATGCAGGACTGGAAGGGATACTAAGCAAGTTCACAGATGATACAAAACTGAGAGCAGTTGTTGCCTCCGTCAAAGGCTGCGAGGCCCTGCAGAGAGACTTCCAACAAATCAAAGGGCTGGGAAATCACCAACAGTATGAAGTACAACAAAGGAAAGTGCCGGATTCTGCACCTGGGATAGGGCAACGCTGGATATATGGACAGACTGGGGAATGAGATGCTGTAAAGCAGCACCATGGAAAGGGACTTAGGGGTCCTGGTCAGCAGCAAGTTGAACATGAGTCACCAGTGTGCCCTGGTAGCCCAAAGGGCCAACCGTGCCCTGGGGTGCATCAGGCACAGCATCACCAGCCGGGCAAGGGAGGGGATTGTCCCGCTCTGCTCTACACTGGGGCAGCCTCACCTTGAATATTGTGTGCAGTTTTGGGTACCACACTATAAGAAAGATATTAAATTATTAGAGAGCATCCAAAGGAGGGATATGGAGATGGTGAAGAGCCTTGAGGAGAAGCTGTCTGAGAAGTGGCTGAGGGGAGCCTACAACTTCTGTGTGAGGGGAAGAGGAGGCATTGATCTGTTCTCTGTGAGGACCAGTGGCACAGGACCCAAGGGAATGGCCTGAAGTGGTGTCAGAGGAGGTTCAGGCTGGATATTAGAAAAAGGTTCTTCGCCCAGAGGGTGGTTGGGTACTAGACCAGGCTCCCCAGGGAAGTGGTCACAGCACCAGCCTGACAAAGTTCAGGAAGCATTAGGACACATGATGCGATTATTGGGAATGGTCTCATGCAGGGGGAATTGCACTTGATGCTTCTTGTGGGTCAATTTCAACACAGCTTATTCCGTGATTACAACAAAATTACTCTCAGTTTACATTTACTTAAGAAAGAGAAAGGAGGCCTGGGCATGCACACATGAAACAGTCTTTGCCTAATCCTTTTAATATGGTGACTCCAGAATGATGATGATTGCTGTGCCCAGTGTAGCACAGTTATCTGAGCTAGAGACAGTCACCAAACCAGGATTTTTCTTTCACAGCACACACATTGCTCAAAAGGCAGTTCTTTCCAACAGAAGCACTTAAAAGCTTCTCTCGTCCACCATCATTCTGTCTTAATAAAACCCCTATGGGATTAGTTCCACTCAAACAGGGTCTTTGACAAGATTATAAGCAGCTGTTAAAGGTCCTTTGCAATAGGAGAATAAAACTCTGATTTTATTGAAGATAATGGTAAAATTCTCCCTGACTTCAATGGGACCACTATTCATCCAAAAAATGTAACAAACCCTGATTGTTACAGCTGCTGATTTATTAATGACAAAATTTTGTTCTCATAATGCTCAAAATACTCACACAGCTAACCAAGTGTTAATCAACCAACAAAATGCTATTGTGTACCTTAACTATCTGAAAAAAAAAAGGTTAGGTCTACAAATTATTTAATCTATCACCTATAATTGTGCATGAAAGCTTTATCAAAGCTTCATAATGTATAGCCTTTAAGAACATAAAGTGATTACTGACATTCTGTTTCAAGACACATAAACAAATATCTAAGAAAAGCACAATTCAAGCAGCAAGACTTGTTCACTTCAGAAAAGTCACCTTCAACCATTTCCACTGGGGAATTAAGCATGACAATGCTTTCAAGAGATTGTTCCTTTTTAGCAAGAAGGAAGTGAAGGAGGTGTTGAAATCAAGGATGCGGCAAGGAAATAAATTCACATATTAGGGAGGCAGACATTTGGAGTAAGTGTGCTTCAAAGGGACGTGAGAAACCCTCAGTAGCAGTCCCCAAGACAGGAAGCACCCTGTCCTGCAAGACCCTGTTTTAGGTCACTGCAGGGACCCCCCAGCTGTTCCCATGATCTCCTCAATGCAAGGAGCATCTGTTCCTACTTGTGGGTAAAGAGAGGGGGGACTGAGCATCCTTCTCCTACCCTGTGAGTGCAGGAAACATTTTCCAACATATTATCTGCAGCTGCCAGGCAGGAGTTGAGGGCAGTCACCTGCCCGGGAAGCCACAGACAGCTGCAAATCTTGCTTTTGCTTATCAAAAGTTATTTGCTACTAACTTCAATATGAAAAACATTAAAACAGAGAGCTCTAGAATGAGAGGGAAGCAGAAAGGCAGAGTCACCAGTGGCTTTTGGGAGAACTTAATTCAAATAAATGTTGAATAATAGGAGTTACAGATGAAGGGGACACAGAAATACTTTTGTTGGTACTAAGGTACTATGGCCAGAGAGATACGGAGTTTTTGTGCCTATTTGCACTCATCCCCAAACTAGCTCCATCTTCTTATTTATTTCTGTGCACTACCCTCACCCCTGTTTAAAGGGAACATTTAAATGCTGTGCTTTGACCCCACCTGTGCTGCCAACCAGTACCGGCTATGGGGCTCAGGTGAGCCAAGTGCCCTCCCCAGTATGAGACCAGCCATTTTCCTTAATAAAAGGGAAAATACTTGCTTAAAACTCACCTTAAACCTACCACAACCTATCTCCCCAACATGCCAAAAAAGCCTTATATAGCTCACTCCAGCAGGCTTGCTGGCTCCCTGAAAAGGGAGACTTCAGGGCTGAGTCAGACCCTTTTCAGGAGTCAACTCCAGGAGAAGCTTCCTGGGGTACCTGCTCCAGCATGACCTCAGCAGAACAACTTGAACCCTTCTGGTATACCCAGTATGCTCACTGACACACATGGGGCCAAGAGAATAATAGAGTTATTGGTTTGGGTTGTTTTTCCAAACTGTGTTGTTTCAAACTTTAGGTTTGTGAAATTATTCATTTGACCTTGACTAATGATACCATTCAGCTGTTCTCCTATTCTGATGTCTTGGGAACACTTCAATAACCAAACTTCTATTTCTTTCAAAAGGTTTTAAAGCAAGACTTGTTTCAGGCCCCAGCACAGTAAGTGTATAGTCCAGGGAATTGATCTCTCCCTGTGTTCCTGAAGTAAATGTAGTGTGCCATTATAAGCATATATACATATACATATACATATGCATATATATACACACACAAACACAACACACACATAACATATATATGAGGACCTTTCTTTGCTCTGAAGCACTTGCCATACAGTCCTAACAAACCCTATTGGTGGTGGTGGGTTACAGAACACCACACAGAAGTTTTAGAATGTGGACAGATGTTGACCCATGGCTGTAAGAGTCACCCTGAAACCTGCCCATGGCTGGGTGATTGTCTGCAGCCTGGCTCGGGGGAAAGAAGTGATTATTCTTAGAGACTCAAACAGTGCTTTGCTAATGGATTTCCATCACTTTATTGGAAAAAAGGACAAAATGCAGATTCAGAGACTTGATCTGCATGTCCATGTGGGATGTGGAGGCAGTTTACCACTGTCACCTTCTTATAAACACTGATTTCTTTGGAATACAGCACATAAAGTGAACAGAGAACAGAAAGTAAAGCTAAAACTAGAGTGAGGTGCTCTGCAGAAATTTCTGTATTAGCCCATTTTACCTTCTTAACCACTCTGCCAACAATACTACCATGTCCCAACTTTCCTATGATGCTGAGATGTTCTATCATTATGTGACAACTAAATGTCCTTTAAAATGCTACAGGGAAGGGACTATGGAAGACTAAGAGCTCCAGTCATTGATGCTTTTGGGAGCTGTGAATACATAATTCAGATGTATGGTGTACTTGACAGGAAAACTCCCATTTTAAACAAACAAAATCCTCAGCACAGCTTCTGCTGAAGTGTAAAACAAGGCTTTATTTGCCTAGATGAACTGTGCTGAAGACTAAGTTATTGTGACATGATCTGAGGTGGCAGAATTGATCTCAAAAGCTGTGCCACTATAAGAATGACCTCCTTGCATGTGGAATAACTTGACATACCCAGTGCATACTCTTAGACAAGAACGGGGGAGATGTTCAGCCTCTAGACACAGGAAAAACAGGAAAAGGCAATGAAATAACCAATTGGACACACAAATTACACTATATAGATTTGGGAGGTTACAGAAAGCAGATGTTTATAATAAAGGTAATACCTTTAATTCTCCAGTACTTCTTTTAAGTGCATGAAACCAATGGATGAAGCAGTGAGTTTATGCTTATCCAACCTTGCCATGCAAGTTATCTAATGAAGCCCATAAGCAAGGTAGAACTTGTTGGAAAAGGCTCTGTTTTTTTATCAGACTAACTGGTGCAGTAAAAACCCCAACCTTTTTGACAGACAATTCCTTCTTCAGGTTCTCTTCCTAAAAACTTTACTTTCTAAAGAAACTTTAGATCAAAATTGCTATGCAGTTCTGAATGCTCTGCACAGTATCACACCCATCTATTGGATAGTTTCACTTAAAAACCTCTCCAAGCTTTCTCTCCTTTATGGTCCGAATTCTCTTTTGGCACCCCCTGAAGAAGGCTTCCAAACTTCTCCTCTGCAGCAGCTTCTTTTTTTAGTGAGTTCTTGAATTAAACCCCAAAAATCTAACTAGCTCTAGCAATGCTGAGAAGCTGACGCAGTTGTTGATGCAGGAGAAAGGGGAAACAACATCTGAACCAGCCCACACCTCATTTTGCCAGGCCACCCATTCCCCAAGTCTGCCCATGCTACACATTTTGACTATAATCTCCTTATCTGCATGGCTTTTTGATAGCATGTTCAAGGAGGAGCTAACTGCAGTAAAGTTCTTGAAGTGCTGAACTATGAGCTTCTTTTTGTCTCTCAAGAGAGGCCAGTTCCAGTTACTGGCAGAACCAGCCAGCAATACCTGGTGCCAGTCAACTGCACATCTGATCTTTGCTTTCAGTGGAAGACAATCCAAGTACAGGAGAAAGAAAGAAGCATAGAAATCACACTAAATGATGAAGGCTAAGGACTGTGATGGACACAGTGCAGTCATCCTTCAATTTTGATATCACCTGCTAGGCAATTTGATCAGTGCAGGTTTTCTGACAGTCCAAAAGGGCTTTTGTTTTTCTGTTTCTGCCTGTCAATATGGCATGTGTTCCTCCATGGATGAAGGCTATCGCACTGCACAGACATCTTTTTGCTTCCTCCCAGTTCACACACCCTTTATATTTCTATGAATAGGCATAAACTACATGAAGTATTTTCTACTGAGAAAAATTATCTGGATTTAGAAAGTAAAAGTGGGAGAAGGGATGAGGAGGAGAAGCAGATACCAGGATGCGCAGTACCAGCCCATTTGGGCTCTCTCACATTTAGATTGGGATGCACAGACATGGCAGGGTAGGTAGGAAGGATTATGACCTGGCAACCCAAAATACAGAACTAAAATCTTTGGTTATTTCCAGAGCTCGAAACCATCACAGCTTCCTTTCAGCCACTTACATTTAACCCCAGCTTCCTCTTATCCATCTCAGGATTACCTCCAAGGTCACGCCTCATCATAATTTGCTGCCTTTTGTGTTTCATTAATGCTCCCCACACCTCTGCAACAGAGGGAAGTAGTGATTTGGATTAGAGGGAAGTGTGCACATCCCTGTGTGTATGTACCTTATTGGTACATGAAGAAAGCTGTTTAGCCATCCAAGCAGGATGTCATTATCTGGGGTTTTTTTGCCTTGCTTCTGAAATGATACATGCTCCTGATCCATACAGCCATGAAGGGCCAGGTAAAGGGTGAGACTGTGGGTTTTCACTGCTCCAGGAAAAGAGCCCTATGATTCCTCAGCTGTTTAACACCATAAATAGCCATTAAGCAGACCTCAATTTACCATCTGTTTGTTATTTATACCACCACCAGTGCTAGCATCTGCTACAGCATAATCACCTGTTTGTTACCGTTCAACCTCAGAGAAGGAAGGGCCGAATCTCCTAGTGACATTTGTTTCTTGACCTCCTCATAAGGTGCACCATATTCTCTCCTACACCCACCTAGGCAAAAGCGGAGGACTAAACCCAATTTATGTGTGTTCAGATGCGCTACACTTGCACATCAGGCTTTAGGTTGCACGGAGAGGAAACTGTATTAGTCCTCCACAAAACAGGTCCAGCTGCTGGCCAGAACATCCCATAGCTTTAGGTTGCTGGCACAATACCCATTTCCAGGCTACATGAGTTTGGAGGTGGGAAATAATTAAGATGGGACTCATGTGACTAAACAAAGGTATTAGTTACACTGTACTCCTTTGCCTCTGTGAAAAAAAACAATAAGAACCCCTGAAGTGTGAGTGGAGAAAAATAAGCCTCTTTTAATTTCACTACTAAAGCAGTCATCTGAAATAATGTAGACTTCTAACTCCATATGAAATTCTCTCTCCTGCATTGGGAGCAAATCTGAGCCCAGAGGCTCGGCTGCAGTCACCAACATTACAGATTAACAGAATTAGGTGAATCCCACCCTCCCTGCTTGGGGCATTACACCACAGTGTATTTTAGATTACTCATTGGCAGTCAGATGTTTCAGCACAAATATAATATACTTCAGAGGATGGTATTTCTGATTAGGCAGACTAATTTCAGTCTAAGTGAAATGACCAGGGAGTCCGCTGTAATGTTATCCTCCCCTAACAGTAAAAAAAGACAGCAGAACCGTAACAATTCTTCAGCATCTACCAGAGACTTTCAAAGCCCCCAGATACAGAAGCAGACTGGGAAGACACAGAGTCACCAAAGCATCTGTGTTTTCCCTGGGTGTTTGGGGGCACCTGTCAGGGCACTGCTTCCTTCCAGGTTCTGTTCAGTCACCCCATCCATGCATGCCAGCCCTGCTGGTTCATGCCTATAAAGCAGGTGGAACACAGGAATCTGGCAGAAACTGTACCAGCTAACCCCAAAGGGAAGTTGGGTCTGCCTCTGCACTCAGGACAGACCTGGAACTAAAGCTGTACCTTTTGTACCTCCTCAAAGTCCAAGCAAGCATACCCCTCCTCCAAGGACATGCTGGTTCTTGTCTGGGTTTTGTCTTTTAATCAATTCTGCCCTTGCTGTGCAAGTTCCCATCTCTGTAATGGAGATCGCTGCAGGGCTCTGCCCACTTTTATTACCAGCAGAATAGGCCATTGTCACACAATCTACATAGGGATTATATTTAGTCATAATTGTCCATTTTGAATGAGTTACACAGTCTCCTCTGATGACTTTCTCTCCCTGCGAGTAACTCTGGCCTTGGATTTTTCAAAACAACAAATCTTGGTTCCTTGAACAACTTTTGAGAAATGGGGCAATGTGCAATCAAAACAGAGCGATGGGAAGCAAGAGACTTGATGTTTAAACAAGAATCGTGCTGCTATCCTCAGGGAAGGGCCCTTCACTTCACATATCCTTGTTTTCTCTTGCTCTGTCAAAATCTGAATTGACAAAAAGCAGCTGAGAGTCCTTGCCACCACGGCAATTTTTCATCACTCTGCAAGATTCAGCCCAAAGTAAAGAAATCACTATTTTTTTAATTCCAGCTTCAGGCAGGTTGAAGCTTGAATACAAAAGAAAATGTAACAAGTCTAACACAGGGAAAGGAATGCATATTTTTGTGTCTTCATAGCTTGTAATTAGTTTTTAAATATTTATACAATACTTAAAAAGAAATGATAGATCCCTTTCTGTAGATATAAATAAGAAATAAGGAAAAACACATTCAGATTGAACAGAAACGTTCCCATCTAGAACCAGACATCTGGTTGATGGAAAACTGAGGATTCGTTTTAAATCATAGATTTGCTGGTCACTTGTCGCTTGTGGGTACACAAGCAAACCTATGTCTGGCAAAGTCAGATCTTGAGAATGTACACATTTCTCATAGAATGATCTTCCCTTCAAACAAACAAGCAAATGAACAAACAAACAAACAAACCCTTGCTTTCCCATTAAAAGTCTCGAAAGCAGCACCGTATCTTCTGGTCAACTGGTTTTAAGATCACTAGTTCTAGAGCATAAAATGGTTAGGTTGCTAATTCAAGTCCTTCATGGAAGAGCAGAATTAGTGCACTCAGGACATGTGTTCACTCGCACATACAATTTTAATGCTAAGTGCTAATGTAAGAATCAATCTTTTCAGCCTAAGTAAGCCTGCGTGTGCAACACAGCAGAGCAAGCAGCGTGGTTATGCTGCCATCAAGTGGACACACTTTGCTGAATTGTAAACACCTTTCTGGAGCAGTAAAGATAACAGTATTTCAGGGCTGTATTAAAAATTTTGGAGTTTTTTTAACACCATGCTGAAGAATGTCTGCATTCTCTAGCTGTTAAATTATCCATATGCAAATTAATGGGACAGTTTTTACTGTAAACTCTCCCAGGTTCTCTGTCAGCCTTCAGTCACCATAATAACACAGGAAAAATCTGTTTGTACACTCCTCAGATATATGACTATGTCCTATTTAAATTCCCAGATTACATCAGATACGTGGAAGTCCTGGTGATAAAAAAAGAGATTTGGGGTCCTTTTGACCAACTGACAGTGAGAATGGGGCTCTAAGGAGTGCCCTTGTGATGGCAGAAGGGATGGAAGAAAGATTTTTCACTCTCTACAAGCTGATAGAAAACCATTAAAAATGCATAAAAGCTGCTGGCCAAAAGTTAATTTATGATCCACAAGTTTAGCTCTAGTGAGCATGCTCTACTTCATATAATTTTTGGCTTCTTTTCTTCACAGCATTTTTTTCTGGCATTCTACAGCAAAGTTTATCAAAGCTTCTGTCTTCACAGCCAATTCACACTGAGCAAAAAAAGACAAAAAATGCAGCTCACTGAAACATGATGGTTCTCTTCTTAGCCTGAAAATGTTGCTTAAATCACTGTTCCAATTCTTCAAAATAAATGAATTCTATACAATTTACAAAATTTATTTCTCAGATAATATAAACTAAATATATTTTGATTTTTAAAAGGAAATAATCTAATTTTTACCTTAATTCACAGAGCTATTACATATATATATTAGTGAAATATGACATATGTTTTCTAGTGCTTTTTATACCAGTGTTCTTACTGAAAAAAAAAATAGTAAAAAATTTGAAAGTGGAGCTACAGACAATACTCCCCTCTAGGGGCAGAAATAGAATTTGCAGCGTTCCATTCAGGAGCGCTTCATTTGTAAATGACATTAGTGAAATAAAACTAATAGGTCCTCCCAAGTGAAAGGCATGCAGAATTATTAAGTCATTCCCCACAGAGAACACTGCTGTCTGTGAAATCTGTCTGGAGGACATGTGTTCCTGTATTCACACAGAAGGGCTTTAATGCCACACATACAGAGAAGCTCATTTATCATATTTCCCTAGCAACACACATCCCATCAACTTCTGACCCAGACAACGTATCATCAAATGCAATAGGCAAGTGTACATTTTTCTTTATAAGTAAACACGTGTGTCATGGAAACGTATGTCCTGACAAGCACTAAAGCTGGAAGTTTGCTCAGCTGCTCATACTTGGTATATTTGGAAGTGAAATTGGATGGAAGGTCAGCACTGGCTCGGCTGCTTTCCTCCCCTTCATTCAGGCAGCCAGATGCAAGGTTGCAAAAGCAATTCAGGCATCTCTGTCAATGACAGAGGGTCCAATCCTCCCCACACAGAATACTCCTACGTACAGTCTGGGAAGCTCGCAATTCCTCCTTGGAAACGAGGAGAATGCAGAGCTAACAGAGGGTTGTCTACACATCCCCAGATCCTGAGAACTGAGTAAGCCTGATGGGAGCTACAGGAACTGGAGCTCAAGCCTCAGCTGAAACTCAGTACTTCACAATGCACTACCACTGAGACAAGCAGCTCCCCCCAGAAAAAGCCCAGTACTGTCTATCTTCTCAAGGAAAGCCATCCTAGGTAACTCTGCTAGCTGTTACCTTTGTTAGGACACTCAAGGAAGCTGAAGGGGCTGGCTACTTGTCACAGCCATCTCTGAACAGGTTGGGATGATACCCTCAAGACACCCTGTGGTACAGAATGGCTCTGCCTCAAAAGGAGCACAGTTCCATGCATGTTACAAAAGCAGGCTCCTGACTAATGTTTAAGCAGAAGGGTTATACACTTGAAAGTTATTACTTGTAGCAGTGGAAAGCAAGCTGATTTAAAAGCTTTGCACTCTATTTCTTACCACATATACTGTGGTTAATAGAAATTCTATTTCCACAGACAATATTCTAACAAAAAAAAATTATGTTGCATTTTTTTAGGTTACAAAAGCATTCTGTTCTTTCTGTAGTCTTCAAAATCATCCATCCCAAAAAATCAGGGGAAAAGGAGCTAAGTGGGATGATGAGAAAGTCTGTGTCACATCTGCATTTTTCTCCAGCTGCATATGCTGAGCTTTTCCTAAGTAGGGTACCTGTGGGATCTGAAAATATTACGCCATTTTCACCAGAGAGACACCTTGGCAGAGTAACTCAGATTCAGTGATGAGCTCACCTAGGTCTAGCTCACCCAGGCCTCACTCTGCTAGCTGGGGTGGCTTAGCTCCTCACCTCATGAATCAGGGTTTCACTGCATTTGTTTAACACTGCAAAAAACAGCTCAGAAATTGTGCAATCTACCCCACAAGGTCATGTTCTGCTCCAGGCTGAATGTGAGTCTGATCTGGACTTCACTTACACAAGTAATTTACACAGATAATTGGGAATTGCCACTTCTGCAATCTCTGGAGTGGTACTTACGTAGTCCATACAGCAGTGAGACTGGTTTTAAGGCTGGCATTACTAACTTTTTTTGTGAAGTCTCTCTGATAGATATTTAGATTTTTAAGTGTGTCCATGCATCCTCACATTTTTTGGTTTATTTGTTGGGATTATCACTAATTTGGGGCTAATAAGTACAGCAACACACACAGTAGAAGAGAAAATTAGGATGGTTTTTCCTTCATTTAAACATGACTTCCATCATGTCTAAATCTTTTTAGTGCTAATGTAGTTACAACTGGGATGGTCTAAAGCTCTAAGGACATATGTAAGGATGTGTCTCCTTTTCCTTCCAGAATAAGGGATTTAAGACTAGGCTCAAAAAACTCAAACATGTCTGAAACACCTGAAATAAAACCTGGGAAGCTCCAGGTCCCTGTGTACAGAAGCATAACCCTCTTGAGCCTCAACAAGTCTTAACCTCTAGGCCCATGAGCAAGCCTGGGACTCGCCCTGCCAGCGTGCAGCACTGTGTGGCCCCACAGCAGAACAAAACACCAGGCAGAGCTTGGCTTCCCACACATGGCTGGGGGCTGCCTGCTGAAAACCCAATCATCTCATGCCCAGCTTCAGGCTCCTGAGCACTTTGCTGGGTCTCAGGCGCCACTCTGGGCTTGTTTATTGAAAGTTCAGAATAACCTTTTGCTGCTCAGTAGGTTTTTACTTTTATCTCTTTTTCAAGTTGTCCATATGACTATGGTCTTGGAGAAAACCCTGCTGAAGATAGACAGCAGTCTTAATTACTACAGGCTAATTACCTTTAATGAGCAAATTTCCATACACTGATGTGGGATTTGGCCTGAAATAATTTCAGACACCTAAAATCATTGATGTTATATCTTCTATCTATGTTATGCAATGCAATGATGACTCTTGGCAGTGTACTCAAATCAGAAGAGGAGTACAACTCTAAAGATCTGAGACACCTATTTGCTTCTCAGTAATATAATGTCCCAGCTTTGTTTGCAGGATTGTACTTGCTAAAGCAGCTTCACAGTGCTGCTAGCTCATGTCATTTATCCCTATGATCATTTGCCTTTTAGTGCTATTAGTCAAATTAATAAAAAGAAATATAACAAAAGCTCCAAGGGTTCAAGATGTACTGCCCCAGAACAAAGTCTCAGTTTCTGGTCTTGGATACTGTTCTCCTGCAGTCTGCACTACAGCTGCAAACACAAACAGTAATAGAGAACAGATCATCATAAAAAAGCTGAACTGAATCATCAATCTGTTGAGAATATGCTTTCCATTTAATCAAAAGAAATAGTTAAGCACTAGCACTATTCAGAAGCTACTAATTTGTACTTGAAGGCTGCAATTATATTTTCCATTTTTCTTGATATTCACACAAATATATGTGAAAGATTGGTTCCCTGGCTCTACTAGGAGTGAAGAAAGTGATTCTCGCCACAAGTAATTGTAGTTATCTGGGAATCAGCATCAGAAGAAATCAACCCTGGCTATTACCTCATGGTATACAGCAGAGTGCCATCATCCTCCAGGCGTAGAAGCTTGTTTGGGGTTGTCATGTTGTGAGCAATAGACTTCTTGCCATTGTGGAAAAAAGTGTCTGGGGTCCAGATCTTGCTGGCGAGCAAGTTGTTAAGAGGGAGGCGTTGCATAGGTCCTTTGAATCGCAGCCTTTCATCTTTCCAGCTTTGTCGGAAAAAAACGTCAATGGTATATTCCTGGTACAAAGAAATAATAGAGGTATTGCAGGATCTGAATAGAAACGATGGTTCCAAAAATGACTTTAGCAAAGTAAATACAACCGAATTGGCAGCCTCGTGCTAACTTACCATTTCTGTATCTGACACAGGACCAAAACTGGTAACATAGATGTCTGTTTTCACCTGAGTTATTCGCTCTGTAATAAACATAGGCTCCACATCAGTAATTGCTTTAAAATGCAAATACCTACTGGCAATGCTTATTTCTATTAATTTCTGAATCACTCAAAAATCCCAAAAAGATTGAAATTAAGAAGAGCATGCTTGAGGAGGCATTTCATCCCAGATGAAATGCAGTTGTTGACCTTTGGGAGTCCAGGCTTTGTTCTAACAAACAGAAAGAAACCAGCCCTTCAAGGATGCATTTCCTCTGACTGACAGGTTTTGATCATAGAGACACAGAATGGTTTGGGCTGGAAGGGACTTTAAAGATCATCTAGTTTCAATCCTCTGCCATGGGCAGGGACACCCTTGACTAGATCAGGTTCCTCAGAGCCCCATCCAACCTGGCCTTGACCACTTCTATGGATGGGGTATCCATAGCTTCCCTGAGAAACCTGTTCCAGTGCCTCACCACCCTCAAGGTAAAGAATTTCTTCCCAATACCTAATCTAAATCTACCTTCTTCCAGTTTAAAACCATTATCCCTTATCCTATCACTCCCTGATAAAGGGTCCCTCCCCATCTTTCCTCTAAGCACCTTTAGGCAATGGAAGGTTTCTACAAGGTCCTCCCAGAGCCTTTTCTTCTCCAGGGTGAAGTACCCCAACTCTCTCATCATGTCTTCACAGTATCATCTTAGTAGCCTCTTCTGGACTCACTCCAACAGGTTCATGTCCTTCTTATGCTGGGATTCCAGAGCTGAACACAGTACTCACAAAAGCAGAGGAGAAGAATCTCCTCCCTCAACTTGCTGGCCACTCTTCTTTTGATGCATCCCAGCTAACACTGCCAGCACTTACGCAATACCTACCACAGGATCAGATGAAGTGTATCTTGGAAGGACCTACTCCCCTCTGCTGGCTTGGGTGATCTGCCTGATTCCAGACATCTATCAGAGATGTCTGAAGTTAGGTCAAATTATTTCTACCCTCAAGTCTCTTAAGCCCTTCTGGCATCTTTTCAAATCCAGGTCTAATTTAATTTAAGGGCAAAAATTTCAGAAGTTCGTTATATAAGATAAAAAGCATCAAGCCCTATTTTCAAGCATCTCTGTGTAAAGTGAGAGGAGAAGGAGAGAAAGGGATGAAAGCAATGTGTTGGTCTCACAAGAGGAAGGGGTGGGGGTAGCCAGATTAAAAAAGGGCCAGGAAGAAACATAACAGATGGTTTACACATGGTTAGAAAATGAGAGAAATCTGGGGGAAAGAGAGCTGAAGGAGGGCTCAACAAGGTTAGGATGGCAACCACTATTCACATGCTACGGTTTTAAAATAGCTGCTGTAGAGGTTATCAAAAAGACGTATCAATACAGATTCGCTGTACTTGTCTAAATATGGATGGTTTGGGGATCTGTTTTTAAAAGGGATATGTCTTATCAACATAATTTTATACAGGCTGACCAGTAAGGCAATCTTGCAGCAACCTGCTAGCATAATGTCTTGCTCACCTTAGGAAATGCCAGAAAGAAAAATCCAAACTGCATTCAATTACAGAAAAAAAAATATATCACAGATGCTCTCCTAAGCCAGCCTCAGATGACCTGAGTGACTGCAGAACACAACTTTCAGTACTCTTTTTCTTGTGCCCCATTTGCTAGGAGAGAAATCTGCTTTCTGGACTTAGTTTAGTTAATCAAACACAAGTCCCTTGTCACAGCCAAGAGCAGGTACCCACTTGAGAGGGCACCATGTAGACAATGCTCCTGTCTAGCAGGGGACATTTTATCCTACCTCCCAGTCCAGGGCGCAGTCTGTTGTCGTAGCCGTCCAGCAGACCATCCAGGATCCTGGTGAATATGGTGATGTTATCATTGGCCTCCTCTTTTACTGATGGTGTTGGCGTTTGTGAAAAGCTGTTTTATGCAAACAAAAGGAAATATGTCAAAAGCCATGCTGGTTTCAAGGGGCTTCAGTCTCAATGGTACTTTGTGATGGAGTCACCAAGGCTCTCTCCTCTCCTGCTGCTCCTGAACAGCACAGGGAGCGGCAGCCATTACTATAAACTTATAAATAGCTCTCCCTGGAGTAGGACCTAAAGAAGGACCCATGCCATGGAGGTAAAACCATGGGATGCAAGATAACTGAGCCCTTTGATCTTTGTCCCTAATGCACAGGCAGATCCCTGTCCCCTGCGCTACCCCTTCCCACATCAGCCCCACCACCCCCCCAGTGCTAGCATAGCTCCATCCATGGCAGGGAGCAAGGTCAGCTCACAGCACTAGCAAGAACTGTTACTGGTTTTCCTAAGGTTAGCTCTCCATTCCTCGGGAACTACATCAGCTGGCTGGGGAAATGCATGAGAAGCACAGGTTTGCCTGGAGGTGCACCTTCAAGTATGCCTGAAGGTGCTATTCAATCTTTAAATGCCAAACAGCTTCTAATTTTCAAAGTTTCTATAATTTATTGCCAGAACAAAGGTTGAACTGTGACCTTATTGAGGATAATAAACTCCCACTACATTCAAAAATCCCACTGGGGTATCACTGGGGTATCTGAAAAACATACTGCTGTACAGAAAACACAGTTCTTCACTCCTCCTCTCTCTTTTGCATAAATTAATTCTCCCTTGTAGTATGCAAATAACAGCAATGTGTAGTGGGTCTCATTCCATATCTTTTGGGCCAGATTTGTGTTTATTCCAAACTCTTCTTTATTTCATCATTTTATCCATGGCTCAGACTTAGGAAGCTGCTCACAGCACAACTAACAACTCACATTTTTAAATCTGTTTGATTTTAATTTAAAGATGCTTAGGAGAATCCCCTGCTTATTAATGCCTTTGCTTACCTAAAGAATAGACATGGGAGATTATCCACAAGCATGCTTCACCTGCAGCAAGCAATGAGCATCTCTTAAGACAGCTCACACTAGGCGCTTATTCATGATTCAGCCTCTGCTGAGATCACCAGCAAATCCTCCAGCTGTGACAGGGCACACTGCCCCACCAGGAACTGAACCCTGCCTCATTCACCCTGCCAGCAGGCAGGAATAGCTTACACTCAGCAACCTGAACTTGATGGGAGACAGTCATCCAGAGATAAAAAAAAAAATAAAAAGAATCTATGTTTATTTACTACCAATCCCCAGGAAAATAAATCTGTAAATAAATAGAGAAGCTCTGAACATCTCTCTGAACAGCTTTCCTTGCAGAATACTTGTAAAATACATGGTTGCCTTACCTAGCAGAATAGGATTCATACAAAGAAAGACAAAGGGACCTCAACCTGGTTTTACCTGCATAAGGTTTTCACTAATGAGACCTCACTGACACCCCTGTAGTGCATCTGGAAGTTTTAGTGACACCAGACCTAGCTCAGAACAAGCTGCTCTCAGACACGTATCCCCTCACAGACCCGAGGACCCCCAGCCCTGCGCTCGTTCCCTTTACATTTTGTATGCTCCTGCTGAAAGAGGAAGGGATTGCAAAGCCTCTCAGGACATGGGAGTAAGGTCGGGTTGAGGGAGCACAGATGTGATTCCCTGAAACACCAAAGCTGATGAAAAGGCCTGCTTGAGGAGGTTTCTTATGACCTAAGTGCAGTTGGCACTGCTGCAACCCTCAGCAAGCTCCACACTGCAGAGCCCAAGGCCACCAAGGATCTCCCCTCGCTGCAGGTGGAGGCATAGCCACAAATCTTGCCTATTTTTCATCCCCATAGTCAAAAGACGAAATTAATTCTGTTTTCTTTGCTGTGACCACAACCTCTAGTAAGCAACAGAGTCAGACAAGAAAGACAGTTAATCCAGCAGATGCAAACTGATTACAGAAGCATTAGACATGTTTTCAGGCTGGACTGTTCCAGAAAAAAGACTGTGCACTTTTTTTGTCAGTTGCAATTGAAGGGATTCACCATTTAAAAGTGAATATTCAAAAGTAGCAGCCTAACAAATGCAAACAGAAGGCAGAACTTAAAGACCTTCTTTAAATGCAGCAACCACAATGAATGCTTTGATAAAATCCTAGTATAAAGCATGAAAATCCAGTACACCTAGAATACTATTTTTGACTTTTCTATTTTATCTTTTCTTTTTCATAAGAAAGAGATATGCATCATGCTGTCTGACTGCTACCCCGCATCAACGTAGCAACCCATTTTCATTTTCCACTGCATCTGACAAAGAAGCAGAGAGATCAAACTTCATTTCATTCCTACAAGTTTCATGAGAAGCTGTGACTAGACAAGGGGAGAGCAATCTAAATTAGTGCCTCATTAAGTAAAAATGTGAGGTTAGCAGTCATCTATTCCCTCTGGTTCGCTGACTGGGCCACTCAGTATGCATGTAGCTCAGAAACAGCCTCAGCAAGACCAGCCCCTCTCTTCTCTGACAATTAAGAGGTATGGAGGAGGCTTGCGGGGTCATTATGAAAGATCTTGGGAGAAAAGGACAGTAGAGGTAAAATGTAGGTCTTGCAATGGGAGATGGGAACAAGGGATACCAAATGCGGATCTGGGATTATTGCAAAGATGCAGTGCTGGGGGCACAGGACACAAAGCTTCACTAGTTTCTCTGCTCTTGAAAAAGCTTGTTATTTTTAGGGCTTATGGCTGAATTCAAAGCCAATTGAACTCTGAGAGAGGATTTCCATTGAACTATTTTTGTGGGGATGGGACAAAATATACTTAATTCTCAGAACTGCTCCTCTCAATCTAACGAGAGTAATTGATGCTACTTCCTTCTATCTCAGCTATGTACGTCTTTCACAGGAATAGTACACACACCCCATCCACTGAAATACTTTTATTTCTTCACAACAAAAGCTAATTAATAGAGGAAAAAGATGGAGAAACAACTATGGTGAAGACTAGTAAAAAGTCTGCACTTCTGCAAAACTGCAATCCAATTTAGATTTGGCAGATCACTTCACCCAAAAAAGAAGGCATCTGATTCCGAATTTCAGTGAAATGCCAGTATTATGTGAAGTTGCATTTGTAGATGGATTGCTGTTTGCTCTTATGTAAGTGTGATTTTTTCTGTCGTGACAGAAAGTTAGCATGTAATTTCTGTTATTGAGATTGCTGGTGAAATGCATGCTTTGGAGTAAGGGCTGAGATTGTTGTGACATGTAAAAAGACATGTAAACTCCACTTGCAAAGTTACATGCATATATTAGATACTATATAGCTCAACAAATAGAGAGAAATAGGTGCTACCTACCCTAAACTAATTATTTCCACACAGCTAAGGATTAGGCTTTATCAACATATTAGTAGGTAAGCACATTATTGCTCTCTGCAGTGAAAAATGTTTTTATAGCAGAAATTTTCAGTTAGGGATAAAAATAAACCTAGAAAAGAATCTTAGGGAAATGCTAAGAAAATTCAGAGATAATTGCATTTAAAGCTCATTACTGAACATAAACTAAACCAACCAGGAATACTTCTCATCACATTTATTTAATATTGCAATTTTAGGGTAACTGAAAAAATCATAAGCCACAGAAGGGGCTCATCAGTGTAAACTGTAATAACTCTCTAAAGGTGCTCAGCTACCTTTTCTGATGACTTACTTCATAATTTACCACTTTAAACATCATTGTCTTTTTTGCCACCTAGTCAGAATCAGGGTAGGTACTACTCACAGCTCAGTTGTAATAAAAGGAAAAAGTATGGTAGATATTTAATGATTTTCCCAAAACACCTTTAAAATGAAATGGCAATAATTTCTGAAAAAAATAACTGAAGTGTATTTTACTACTGAAAGATATATTTTACTTTCTTTCTTTTAAGAGTAGTGTTTCCAATAACTTGCTTTAATAGGATTGCAATTATATCTGAACTTCAGACAAATTAACAGTTTGTGGAAGACAGTGGAGAACGCAAACTTTTGGATAAAGCCAGCTGGCCAGACATCAAAGGAAAGAGATTTACTTTTCTAAGTTAGCTTCTTGCCACCCCTTCTGTATCAATTCTTGAGATCTAAAAATGTTGATTTTGTGAATTTGTGCACTGAAGGCTCAATTCCTTCACATCGGATTAGAAGACTGACTAAAATGATGAAATTTTAAAACTATTTTCAGATTCTTAAGAAATAATTTAATTCTTTTGTTTAGCAAGAGCAGTGTTTTACTACCTTCAGGGAAGGAGCAATTTGTGAGCAGTGCAGTGAAAGCCTGTTTTTCACAGGGTGACATCTTAGAGTCCCCCCCATCCCCTGACATCCTAATGCCCCTTTTGATGTCCTGAGCTTCTTCCAGGGTCATTAAACATCTCCCAGTACTATCAGCTCCCCAGGTCACTGACCTGCAGCTTCATTGGGGCGAACTGCATGCCAGGGCTTCTCCTGCACCAAGCAGAGCTGGATGGCCTGAGGGACACTCCTGCTCTTTGGCCACCTTGCAGGCCAGAGATGCTGAAGCCATTCAGCTGTTTGGTAGTGGGACTGACTGATACCTGTCTGCTTCCTGCATGCAGTTCTAGATAGCAATTTACTTTTCCAGTTATTAAAATTGTCTAATGGGTTCAAAAAGCTATCTGGAGATATGAAGAATGAAAGGAAGGCAGAATAAAAAAAAATAAACAGACAAGCATGACTGCATAAGGATACAATAATTCTTACAAAATTAGTCTTTAAAAATATGAGGAAGAACTCCCTAGCATCACTAGTACTTGAAATGAGGTATCCCAGCAGAACTAACTGCTTGGGGCTGCAGAGACTAAGTTGAAATAACAGCCTGAAGGAGAGGTATGTTTTGCCTAAATAGCAGGATTATAGTCTTAGTAATAATGGCTGTGAGCTGGAGAAGAAGCATGTGAAAATACAGATACACCATGGACTGAATTCTTCAGAGTGTACAGAGAAATGCTGGGTTGGCTACACATAATTGGGATCTTCTGTTCTGCGTGTTTCTGCTATTATAAATATTATTAGCAGATGGCAACTATACTGTGGGTACATGAACAATGTCCATCCCTGTTGGTTCTGGCTCTTAGACACATTTCTGAAATTGCACATCCAAAACGCAAACAGACCAGGACTGTGCATCACCAGTGTGACCCCATGGACAGCCTGGGACTTGCAAAGTAAGAGCTGGCCAGCTTGGATCCAACCATGGGCTACCTCGTCTCGGGGAGATCTGTGTGCAAGCAGCTACACGTGGCAGCAACCCTCACAGGGCTGCCACTACCTGTGCGTCCTGAGGGCTCATAAGCAGTCTTTTATCTCACCTGAACATGCTCTTCATCGTTTTATTTTACTTTTAATCATTGTCTAGCTTTATTATTAATGTTTACTTTAGAGAAAATTGTGAGCTACCTTGAAATGCTTAAGTAAAACACCTTAACTTGTTAGAGCATTATACAACTCAAGGCTGAATTCAAGCAGGCTTGAAAAAGCTCTGACTAGTGCTGCGCCATTTCTGCAGAAGTAGATTCATAAAACTGTTATACCAAAACCAGGAGGGGGGGTACTTCAAAACCTCAGTTCATCTATATCTTTGCATTTTAATTCAGTGATTTTTCTTTAGATAGCTGCTACCAATTATGTCTACAGTCCTCCTCTACTGCCTACTAATGTGGATAATTCTCAATAGTCATTACACATTTATGTTAAACATTAATCACAGTCTTTTGCTGAGATTTCTCAAGTAGCCTAGTAGATTGAGATACATAATTTCTGTTTATGTTACCAGGCATTGTGCATCAAAATCCCCCAAGGTGGCTTTGGTTATGTCAGCAAAAAACGTATTTATGATTTAATATAAATATGGAATGACTATGGAGACCTGTAGAAAAATATCTGCCTTCATCTGTAATGTCCTACAGTAGTTTGATTTTCAATTTGTGCTCCTTTGACCAATCACTTTTATCTAGCACATTGCAAAAGTCATTGCAATATAACAGGGAAGTAGAAACATGGATGAAGCTAATAAAGAAGAATCTGGTAGCAACAGCAAGTGTTATCAGTATTAGATTTCTGCAGTTAATACAGCAGCCCACATGTTAATTGTACTCCTCCGTCCTGAAGAGTCAGTCCCAAAGCACTTAGCAAATTACACTCTGAAACTGCTTCTGCCTCTGAAGCAGAAGAGCTGGAGCATCCTCTGTCTTTTGAGCAGGGTCAAAATTCAGCCCTAAGGCAGTGTGTGAATGGTGCAGTGAATTGGAGCTGCTTATCTCTGCAGGCCTGGACTAAAATTACTAGATCAGAAATGGGGGGGCAAGGGGGATGGGGTGGGGGGAATTTACGTGATGATCTCATTTTAGTGCACAGAAGCTTTTTGACTAACTTGCAGAAAACAAGTGTCCTAGTTTCCTCTAACTGTCCTATTCTGGTTATCTGCCAGGTTACAGGTCACACTGATTTCTACCTGGGACTTTGATTCAGTATTTGCTTTGGAGTCTAAAGGGAGTTAAACCATCTGGGTTTTGGGTTGTTTGGTTTTGGGGTTTTTTGCATCCTCATCTATCTATTCTTCTGTTAGAGGAGATACACACTTAATAGACCCACACACCAAGCAGGTCACACTCAACTATGACAATGTGCTGCTTTCTGCAGGGATGATGAACAACCAAGAAGGGCATAAGGTTATAGTCACCAAGATGTTCTCAATGTGGAAATACTTCGTCAAACTACAATAATGTAAAGACAAGTTTAAAGCAAGTCCCACTCTGCCTTCTTAAATTCTGTCACAAAATCCTGGGACACTTTTGCCTTAGACCATGGTGTAAGAAGGACCAGGTTTTTTCCAAGGTGAATAAATGAGTGTGGAACTCTTTGCATCTTTTGTAGAGTGCAGTCCTATACCTGCTCACATAAACCTCTGAGGTCACAGGCTTCTGCCTACCTGCACGGGACACGTGCTGGATACCAGGCTAAGCTTTGCTTACAGCATAGACAGTCACCACTCAAAGTTTGGTCTTTCTCCTAGTTCCAATCTGGAACAAATCCATTTTCTTGAAATCAGAAACTGATTTGCATCTCCATTTTGTATCTTCTTATAGCAAGGAATTGATGGGTGCGCTTGTGAATCAGCATGTTGGGAGGATTCATTTTTTCTGGTGAAATCATAAATAATTGTTCTCCTCCACAAAGAAGAATCAACCTACGTTTCCCAAGCACTTGCAAAATGCTTTTTCCAGATTCCATTGTATAGCTCAAATTCAAAAAGTTCTTAAGATCTCTGGGTATAGGAAAAACATATAAATAGAGGGTGTCTGACTTTATTTTTCATTTTCTGAGACCTACAGTTGGAGTATCTCTTTGATACAGTTTTCAGAATATCACTGTCAGGAAAGCATCCAAAGCAAAAATAAGGGAACGGGATTCCTTGCTATATGCTTCAGGGAAACACGATTTCTAATTATTCTAACAAGTTTCAACTCAGACATCCTTCTAAGCAGTCACTGTCTTAGGTCACTCGGGAGGAAAGCCTGTACCAGCTAGTAACATGCATCAAGTCTCACTATTGCAGTTTTGGGGTTTTTTTGCACTACTGCCTATAACCAGCACCCATCAGGTGAGAGGGAAGGGGCAAGATCCCGACATCACAGACACAGGGGCAGAGGGCACCACAGCCCCGGCTGTTCTAAACCCAGGTCAGAGCACTCAGCAGCTGTAGGCCGGGTCTGAGCTCCTTGTGCCCCACAAGCCTTTCCCTATGCCACCATAGCAGGCATAAGGAACTGATACAAGAGAGCAAATTTGAATGGGAGAGCAAACCACTCCCTTCCCCCTGACACCAGCACCTTAAGATGAAACGCAAAGCCCGCTTGTTTTGTTCAGCTGCTCCATACCACATGGAGCCAAGGTTTCTCATCTCCTTAAAAAAGCCACAGCAGAAATTCAAATGCAACTGGCAACTCACCCAAAGTGGCTGGCTAAACTCATGGAAACGCAGAAGAGGAAGAAGTTTTTGATCATGATAAAGTCAGAGACCATCCCATTGTCCATTCCAGAGGAGAAGAGGAACGCAGGTGGTTGCTTTGGTGAAGGTGCAGCTGTTCACTTTGTTCTTACACTGCAACAATACAAAAAAATTGATAAATTATTGCATGGATAGAGAGCAGGATAGCAGAGTTCAGCTAACACCGCATCTTTTGCTATCTGCGTTTTTCATAAACTTATCTAGGCTTATGTAAACATCAGCTGTTTATGTAAAATTGTGTATCTTCAAGGACATGTTTTACCTTCTGCTGTCAGCAAACTGCAAAACAGGAAAAATTCTTTGTGGCCCAGCTTTTCCCAATATTCATCTGTGGTACAAGTAACTAAAAAAATAGCCACCATTTTCCAAATGCCAATTTCAACCCTTTACCTATTTCAACAACTTCCACATGCCTGCAAACCCAGGGCTGTGTGCAGCCTCCGCATCCTTTCCTTCCATCGCAATTTTTTCCCATTAAATACCCGGCTTCCCTTTCCAAAATCCCAGTTGAAATGCCAAGAAACACCTACTGCTTCTTGGAATTCATGCTGCTGATGCACGGCTTAGCAAAAGGAGGGTGGGTTGTTGGGGGGGGGGGGGGGGGGGGGGGAAGGAAGAGGGTAAAAAGTGACCTTCCTCGCAAAGGCACATAAACCTCACGCTAGCACGAAGAACGACAGTAATGTAGCTGCTCCAGCGACTGCTGCTTTTTGGATACCTGCCTCAGCGACCAGATCACCAATTTCAGCATTGTGCACTAACGTTTTCCTCTGTGCCCTATTAAAAACAAACAAAAAACCAAAACCACAACAAAACCCCCCAAAAGCTAACGAAACAAAAAAACAAACAAACCACCCCGAACCCAACAAAAACCCCAAAACAACCCCCAAAAACACACCCAGAGGGGACTTTCCTGGATTTTCCGCCTGAACCCTGTGGCCCCGTGCTACATCGCTCAGCAACTTGTTCTCCCACCCCACCGGAGCCGCAAGGCAAAACGCCCGAACCAAAAGCCGCCCCCCGGGGCTCCCCCGCCCGGCCCGCGCTGCCCCGCACCGGGTCCCGCTCGCTCCGCACCGGGCACTGCGGGGCTGCCGCTCACTTCCCGCAGCCCCGGCCGGCCCGCACCTGTCCGGCGACCGTCGCTCACTCGCCGCCGTCGCCCGCGCACTGCGCCCGGGGCGACGTGCACCGCTCCGCTCCGCGGAGGGTGGCACCTGCCCGCCCGTGCCCTCTCTGCTGCTCCTTCCCGTCTCCCCTCCCCACCCCCCACGGCACCCCGGGAGTGCCCCCGCCCCGTCCGCCGGCCGAAGTTTCCCGCGGCCGAGTGCGCGGCGCGGGGCGCGGCGGTGCCCGCCCGGGGCTCTGCAGCCGGGGCTCCCCGCCGCCCTCCGCCTGCCCGGCCGGGCGCGGGAGCCCGGCGCTTACCAGCCGCCGGCGGGGGGACGAGGACGAGGGGGCAGTGTTTGCCCGAAAGTTGCGGAGCGGCAGCAGGAGCGGAGCGGGAGCGGCGGCGCTGCCTCCCGGCCGCTGGCAGGCGCGGCCCCGCCGCAGCGCCGCGCCCGCGCCGCCCCCGCGCGGAGCCCGCGGCCGGGAGCGCGGGGCGGTGTGCGGGGCGCGCCCGACCCTCGGGCACCCGCGGGGACCTCCCGGCAAGGGGCCGCTCCCGAACCCGTCGCAGCCCCGGGAAGCTTCAGCGGCTCTCGGAGCTCACCGCACTGATCTCCCTCGAGCAGCCCCCACCGAGCGCCCCCCGGGGCAGGGTCCTGGGCGAGCCCGGCCTGCACCGACTGTCCTCGGGGAGAGGGAGCCCCTGCCACAGCCCGGGCGTGCAGGTGTCCTGTGACCGTGGGGCAGGGGCGCCCAGCACGGCCGAGGCTTGCCGGTGTATAGGCTAGTTGCACCTCACGTGTATTAGCGTATATATGTATAAACACACCCCTACATACCCAGATCTTACCTATACTCCTCGTCCAGTGGACCTAACCTAAACCATCATAGCTCTTAAATGCTAAAGTCGTAGGTTTATATCCACAACATAAAGTCTCTTTTTACATCCTCACTGTTAGACATCCATAGTTTATATATCGGTGTTGCATATTCCACGAGACCTGCAATAACTTCGAGGTTTCCTTGCGACTGTGTGTGGTGCTATTCCTGAAAAATGGATGTATTGTTTCACAGCTTCAATGATAGGAGCATTACACTCGCTGTATGTTCAAGTCACATATATAATGTACTGCTTGCAGGTTCATTTTGAGCTACATGAAAGATAAAATGAACATTGTATAGTCCTAGTTCCTGGGGATTCCTTGAGATGAATGCAACGTTTTGCAGTATGCACATCTTACATGTGATAATATATGATTTTAGTGTATACTGCTGTGACTGTATTTCAAAGTAACACTCCAAACTCAGTTATTAAATTATCAGATCTAATGAGGTAGTGCCTGTCTTTCAGGCAACGTTATGGATCAATTAAGCACTTGTTTTTTTCCTATATCCATATAAAAGCTCTATGGAATTAATCCCTCCACTGAAATCAATATTGTTTCTGTAGTTCATTGCCACAGAGGGTGCTGCCCTGTGTGCCTAGTTCACAGTCTGCACTGTCTGAGTTGAAAAATGGTCCTTAGAAATTTCAGTTTACATTTTTTCCCACCTAATGAAACCAGAAAGTGGTTGCACCAGGGAGAATTTTCTATGTAAACATTGAATAATTTTTCTAGTATCAATCAAGTAGAATTTTTCTCGGACAGTTCTTTGTAATTCCTCCCTTCAACATTCCCTTGAGACTCATCATGGATTAGATTAGATGATTTTTAAAGGTCCCTTTCAACCCAAGCCAGTCTATGGTTTAATGGGTCTATATCTGGTGCTTAGCTGTGTTCGTTTTACAGCAATGATTTATGATCTTGAATGCAGAGCCAATGACATACGTTGTTCCTCGTTGTTCCTTAGTGACTTCAATAAATATGAAGTTGTGAATGAATGTTGCTATCAGAACAGCTTTCCCAGTGCTTAAAAATATCTGAGTTAAGTAGTATGAAGCGCCAGTAGTTTCTCATTATAATGTTCATGCCTAGGAGTGTTTAAATCACATTTTTTACAGTGCTTTGATTTATAGTACAAGCTATTTATATCTCTATATAGGTGATATTGTAAACATATGTGATCTTCAAATAATTTAAAAAAAGAGATATGTAGGAATATTGGCCTAGACTTTAGTGCAAGCAGGTGAGAGCTGTGTGCTTCGGCCTCTCGCTCCAGCTCCCTGGCGAGCAGAACAGAGTCTCGGTTCCTCTGACTCCCTACATCTTCTCCGTGAAGCCATATGCTGCAGATCTGCTTCTCAACACAAAAGGGAGAAAGTGTTTAGGAACTGGGGGAGCAGAATAGCAAGAAAATGTTTAAGGAAATCTTAAAGAAAAGGAAAGAGAAACGGTACAGAATGGTTTGGGTTGGAAAGGGATTTTAGCGATCACCTAGTTCCACCCGCTGCCACGGGCAAAGACGCCGCGAAAGCGCCTTATTCTGCGAAACAGCGAACTGAGCAATGCCGGCGTCCCGCGTGGCGGCGAGCCGCGCCCAGCCCACCGCTCCTCCCGCCGTGTCCCTGTGCCCGTGCGGGCGACCTCGGCCAGGGGCTGCTGCTGCTGCTGCTGCTGCTGCCGGCGCCGCGGCCGCCGGAGGGCAGCACAGCTCCACGCAAGCGGCGGCACCGGGGGCGGGACGCGGAGCGGCGAGGGCCGGGGAGCGGCGGGGACCGGGCACCGCTTCTCGATGGGGCACGAACCGGGCTGGGCAAACGCTGATTGCACAGGTTCGCGGGCTGGATCCCGGCGGGACAGTGGCTTTAGCCTGTGATCGCAGTTATTGCCAGCAATAGGGAGATCGCTGCTATGAAGGCAACGGTATTGCGCGTTCTTCCGCTGTGTGTTTCTTCGGACACTCCCTTGTGATTCACACACACTCTGTTAGGATCCTCAGCCTCCTTGTCACGCTTTAAAGGATTCCTTGAATTTAGTATGTGAATCAAATGCATTCTATTAGGGTCAGGGAAATGTTTTGTTTGGATGATTGTTCTCTGTGCTGGTGTGTAGCAAAATAACAACTTGGTCATTCCATACAGTGATTTTCTTTCAAATTTGGGAGGAGTTTGTATGGTCTCTCTCTGACAGTTCTCCTCCCTGTTTCACTAAGTAATGTTGCTTATTTGCAATGATGAATGCATTTGAGGTCGATCATCCTCTACATGGGACTGATACAATAGTGCAAGCAAATTGGGCTGTGATTTTTACTATGTCACATGCTTGGGAGCTCACTGGAAAACACACACCAACTTCTCACTGTGTTAGAAAATGGCTTGTTTTGCCAGTAGCCAAAGGTGTCTCTGTAATCGATCAAGTCATTCCTTCTTCAAGGAGAGTTACCAAGAGCTCGTGAAGTTGTGTGGAGGTGTGACATGCTGTGGGAATTGGTGCAAATAGGCTCTTCAGAGGCATTCTCCTCTACCAAAACAATTCAGTTCCATCATTCCATCATCTAGGCAGGGAGGACTGCCTATTCTCTTGAAATCTTTTGCCTTTGGCCTCTTAGCTAAGATTCCATAAAAGGTGGCACTTGGAGCAGTGACTTTCATGATACAAATCCTTGTCCAATAGAGAGCAGTCTGAAATCATCAGTCATTGGAGGAACCCCTAATCGTCAGCTAATACAGACTCAGTGACTCTCAATGCAGAGACTGGATCTGAGCAATGGGTGAAAGTCTGGTTTTCACTCCTTTCTTTACTGGTATCTCTAAAGACTGGAGTCAAGACTCTGTTGAGCCCAGGTGAGACACACCTGGAGTTCCCAGTATGAAAGAGATATGCACATGGTGGAGAAAGACGAGCAAAAGACCAAGAAGATTATTAAAGGACTGGAGTGTCTCTCCTATGAAGGTGAGGCAAAGAGAGCTGGGATTGTCTAGACAAGAGAAGAAAAGGCTAAGGGGAATACTTATCTATGGGTATAAATACCTGAGGGCAGGGGGCTGAAGAAGAGGGGTACAGACTTTGCTTAGTGCTATTGACAGTAAGTCCTATGAGGAGGGAGCTGGGGTTGTTTAGCCTGGAGAAAAGGAGGCTCAAGGGAGACCTTATTGCTCTCTACAACTACCTGCAAGGAGGCTGTAGCCAGGTAGGGGTCAGCCTCTTCTCCCAAGCAACGAACAAAAGGATGAGAGGGAATGGCTTCAAGCTGCACCAGAAAAAGTTCAGGTTGGGCACCCAGAAGAACTCCTTCACAGAAGGAGTTGTTAAGTATTGGACTGAGCCTCTCAGGGAAGTGGTGGAGTCACTATCCCTGGAGGTGTTCAAGAAACGACTGAATGTAGCATTTAGTGGCATGGTCTAATTGACAAGGTGGTGATCAGTCAAAGGTTGGACTTGATGATCTTGGAGGTCTTTTCCAACCTAAATGATTCTGTGACAGGAAAAGGTACAGCACTCACAAATTAAAAGACATGACATTCCATCTAAATAAAGGAAAACACATTTTTACTTTGAGGATTGTCAAACATAGGAACAGGTTGCCTAAAGAAGTTGTGAAGTCTCTGTCTGTGGAGACAAAATTTGAAGGTAAATAATCCTGGGAAACCCACTGTAACTGATCCTGTTTGAGCAGGAGGTGGGCCTCAGTAATCTCCAGAGGCACCCTCCAGCCTCTGCTATCCTGTGATCCGGTAAAGTATGAAAACTGTGCCATCCTGCAAAAGTCTCTCCTAATTTCTCCAAACCATTTCACAAATGTGTCTGGTAGTGAAATGATGCAAACATCCTTGCTGATGTGAGAGGTATTAGAGTCTGATGGACTTTAAAGCATTTGATGTATTTCTGAATGATAAGGAGGGATATTGCTAGCCCTTTTTTCTCTCCTGTAATGCCATGGACACCATAAAACATGACCAATTTGCTGCATTTCACTTGTCTCCTGGGCCATGCTGCAGAGAGAGCTGCTTTTAGGACCTGGTGTTTTGTTCTGTGCATCCTGGTGGCAATAGGGAACTACTTACCTGAGGCTTGTGAAAAGTGGCTGGGGACAGGGTAACACTTGCTCAGAGACAGAGTTGGTCCCTGTTTGTGTAGCACAGAAGACATCAGTGGTGACATTGGGAGAGAGAGGCAGATGCCCACCTGCAATGTTCCAGCAGGTTGTGAGAAGTAACACCTTTAGCAAGCAACACTGATACTTCTGTATGCTATTTGTTGTGATTCCCAAATCTGCAGGTTCATAGGTTCACCTGAATCCTATCTTGAGTAGGGCGCTTTCTGCATGGATTCAGTTTAGAAATGAATGAAAGGCTGCATTTTCTCTTTGGCATTTCATCCTGTCTGCTATGGGCAACCTTCAGTCCGTTTCCACATATTAGACTAAAAGCTGAGCAAATGTTCAGGCTGTGTCTGAATACTATTGTTGTGGATTCATACAATGTCCTAAGATTCACTGTTTCTGAAAACCACTCCAGGTACCTTTCAGAGGTCCTTACTCCAAGACTAGAACCCCAGGTGCTGGCAACCTTATTTCTCAAAAATATCTGTCAAGAAATGTAATGACTTTGTATTATGGACTATTTGTATTAGAGACTTTGCCCCATTAGACAAGCAAAATGTTTTCTAGAGATACCTCCCACACTGAAAGGAGTGGAGAACATTTCCAACATTTTTCAGCCCATTTTAAGATTTAATGGTCTAACACTTGGATTAGAGCATTAAAGCAAAGATTGTTACTTAAAGTGACATCCCTGTCTTTCTGCAGCCATGTAAAAGTTCCACCTTCTTCTCTAAACCCATTTAGGTGTTTGACTCCTTACAGCTCCCTTGTCCCTTATCCATTCTCTCCTCCCTAGAGGTTAGCTGAGCTGTGGGGCGGATGGTGGGTTTCATCAGCCCTGACACTGCCCTTGCAGTGCATTTGCAGGGAAATGTTTCTCACAGTCAGGTTTTGACCATTTGTTTATATCAGTTCAGCTTGTCACTGAGATAGCCCTTTTTGCCTCTGCCTTGGAAAAGAGAATTTCTTCCACGCCAGTGGATAGCAATGAAAACTCAGAGTGAAAGGTCAAACTTCCTACAAATATTTTTCCCATGGAAGAATTGTGCTTTTATTCATATCCTTGCTAGGTTCAGATGTGAAATCTGCTACCTGTTCCAGCAGCCTACCAAAGTCTGCCTGAAACACAAATAATGAAAGCCAAAGGGATTTACAACACATCCTGGTTCATGGTCTTAGATTTGGGAGGCAGAGGAGCTTACTAACAAAAATCCCTCCTGCATCACACAGGCCACAAATTTCTGTAGTACTATAAACTGGGACTTCCTGTTTTGCTTGCATCTTGTGTTGTAAGAATACAGGCTCTTTTTTCTGGGTATCCTTAAACTGCAGCAAGTCACCTCTTCCATGAATGTTATATCCCATAAACAAGGGCCTGCAGTTATCTCACCTTGAATCTTTTCCTGGTTTCTTCTCTTGTTGGCACTGTGCTTTTAGCAGAGATAAGATTGTGGGCACAAGATTTTTGCACACAAGTGAGCATCAACTCAGAAAACCTGTGAACCAGAACTTTATGACCCTATCATATGTAAAATATCTTTAGTTAATTTTTTCAAAATGGTTAAATTTACTGGTTAGTATTTTAGCTCGGTAGAGTAGCAGTTATATCTATATCTGAAAAATAATGGGTCATTAGGGTACCATTGTACATAATCTTTAAGGCCTCAGCCTCGTGATTTGGGTGCAAATTTACTGTAAGATGCTGCATGGTGCACTCCTTGTGAGGATAGAGCATGCCTTTAATGATACACTGGAGCAAAAACCCATCTAATTAAGAAAGTACTTTGTGGAGAATAACCACACAATTCAGCTTCATACATATGATTCCTAAAGAAATCTTAATCAGGCTTAAACTGGAGCATGTGAGCTTTGCATCAATATTCAAAGCTTTATGCATATGCTACTGTACATGTAATTCCTTCATAAGAGGAAGGAGACAACAAATCTTGGAACAACACAGAAATTCATTGAACTAAGAGGAACAGATCAATGTCGATAAATTCTTTATTAAGCATATATTCAAATATTCATAATGGATGGAAGGTGAGTGTATTAATGGACAATGTAGGACTATAGTAAAATAATGTACCTCCTGATGTTAAGAACAGAGTATTTGAAGTTTAGAAATTGGATAAATACAGCCAAGAGGAATCAAAATCTATTTGACATTCAGAGTAAATCTGTGAGTTCTATTATACATACATATGCATGTATCTCTCTCTCTCTCATATTTAGGTTATAAGATCTACATATTTATGTCTATTGATACATGTATGTACATATCAACTGTCAGCTGGGTTTTGGCTGTGTAAATACTAAGATAAGACTGGATTAGCATGTTTTAAGTTGTTGTGATGAACCCAGGTCTTTTTTTTTGGCTGCTGTAGTTTCCATATTTACTGCATCTCCCTTTATTGTTTATATGTGTGCTGGGCATACTGACAGAACTCATTATTTCTGTTCCTGATCAATAAAGGTAACTGTCAAAGATGCCAACAGATATTAGTATCCACTTCTGTAAAATTTCACATGAGCTTTCAAGTCACCCTGTTCATGATTCATTACAATAATTAGCTGCTGCTACAGGAAAATACATTAATGCATACCATTTGGAAAGCTGTAGACACTACTTACATTTATTTTAAGATTTGCAATATACTGATTTTCAGGCTGAATTTATTGGCAAAGGTTAGGTGGGAATAAATGTTCTCAGCAGTTCCGAATCCTATTAAATGTGACTTCTGTTGTGTAGATTCAAGTACTATAATTAATAAAATTTCAAGAAAAATGAGTTTTTAAATTGTTTTATCTAGAATTAGCTTTTACTGAAATTGAACAGGGCTGGTTAAAAAAAAAAAAAAAAAAAAAAAGGAAATGACCTGACAGTGCCTTGTTTTGGAAAAGATATTGATTATTTCAAAATATTTACAGGATGTTAAATATTAATGATTGAACTATAGCAGCCATTAAAATATATCACACCAATGCAGGTGATGCCAGTCCTGCAGCTGTGTAGGAAAATATTTTATCAGTCCCAGTGCAGTAGAATTCAGAAAGATAAAAATAGTAGCGTATATCAGTCAATAAGCCAGATTTTCATGCAGTATAAATTGGCTAAGTAAAGGGCAGCAGAACTACACCCATACATCAGCTGAGGTTATGCCTGGAGTGTGACCCAATAATATGACTTAGTCAATGAGAGTTTGTTTGAATCTGAAGAATGAGATTTGGTACAAATATTAAATAGGGGCATTTCTTTTTCATTTTATTGCAAACTTATTCAATAAAAAATGCAGGTGGCTTGCTCACAAAACAACTGCAGTGCAGCCTCAAATTTGCCAATTTGTATTAGTCAATGGAAAAAAGTAGATTACAACAGCAGAGTTAATAAGCATTTTGGTTTTAATATTTCTGAAAACATCAGTGGGATGGAAGAGGAGGCTATAATTGCAGAAAAGCTTAAGAACAGCTGTGAGGAGCTGTGGGTATTCTCAACTCAGTCAGAGAGAAAGAGAAAGGTTTTCTAACCAGGCAAGAGCCTGGGAAGCAGTTGGAAAAGAATGTAAATAATTCTCTAATCTACCTTGTTATTCACATTGTTTATAGATATGTTCTGCCTCTGTGCGTCATTCACTGCCCACCAATGGTGTGGGATGTTTTTACTCTAAGACCAATGAAATTAGTCTGCACGATGTTCTCTCTATATAGAGCGGTGCATTTGAAATAAAGAAAGAGTTCATTTTCTTAGCCTTCTGATCTGGAGTTCTCTGTTCCCGTCCTGCTCAACGGCGTCAAGGAGCCATCATATAACCCATGCTTTAGACGTTCACTTGCACTGTGAGAAAGTCAAATAAATTCTTTGCTGTGGGCAGTCATTTTCTTTTGGAGCATTGGGAATTTTTTATTGGGCTTTTCCTTGTTCTCTCCTCTTAGACTGTTCCAGTTTTACAGAGGTGATTAAGCATTCAACATATTTAGGATGTAGCAGATTCAGTTTAATTCCTGGTGCAGAGTGTTTTTCTTGACAGCTTGTGCTGTAGATTTTGAAGGAATATGAACTGGAGGGACAGGGCTTCATATCTGTTGTGTCTGGTCTTTCTTTAAAGTCCACAACAACTCTATTGGCTGCATGTTTTTGAGAAAGAAGACTGCTTGCTTAAGTAAGATAAACTGGATTTATCACTATGCCTTCCACCTTCTGCAACTGAAAACTAGTGGATTCATTTGGGGCTATATACTTTGAATGGAACACAGACTGCTGGTCAATTGTCTGCAAGAAAATTTACCTGTTTGTCTCAACAGATCATTTGTGGATGCAAGGAGCTAACACGCATGTTAATTTTAGCAGCCAAAAAGTGGGAATGGTCAATGAGCACAGCATCTCAGTTGCACAGAAGAGGATCAAAAGAGTATCTTCAAAGAGAAAATAGTGACTTAAATAAATCATGACCACTAGAGTGATTGCAGTTTGATCTACTGGTGTTTTCCCAGTTTACTAAAAAGAACAAAACAAGAGCCATCAAATGTTAATCAGATGCTTTCTGTGTGGAGAGTGCTGCGTATGCCCAAGACAGCAGGAGGGAATGAGTTTCAGGTGAAGAATCCAAGAAAAGGGAAATTAGAGCTATGTCATATTTCTTTTAACACACTCTGGTCAGATCTGTCCTTATCTCAGCCCTTTGTGTCTCACATTGGGTGTCAAAAAGGCCCGTTATGTTTTAAGTCCCCTTCCCAAACCCAGGTCAGCCCCCCATTCAGGGTAACTCCCCCCGTTTATAAGCCAGGCATGACATTCTGTGGTATGGAATATCCCTTTGTTCAGTTTGGGCCATCTGTCCCAGCTATGCTCCCTTACAGTTTCTTTTGTGTACTTCCTCACTGGCAGAGCATGAGACAAGGAAAATGGCCCTGATTTAGAATATAAACAACTTAACAAAAAACCAAAACATCAGTGTGCTATCAGTATCATTCCAAATACAAAACACAGCACTGCAACAGCTACTGAAAAGAAATTAATTCTACTTTTGCTGAAATCAGGAGAGCCTGCCAGTTAGTTTTCCACTCTTTACTGTGTTTCATCATGAAATGCCATTTTTTGAAATCAGATTAGGGTGCTTTTATCACTTTTGAGTGATAGCTTTTTGAGTTCCAGCATCTGCATCATGGAAAAGAAAATTACCCACCCTGGAACCATGAGCAGCCTGGTAGCTAAAGCATTCACCTAGGCATGGGTGAGCACTTTTGTAAGCACTGGACTGAAGTATTAGTCTCAGTGTGAAGACAATTCCAAAATTTTGGCAGCTGACCTTTAACTGTATGTCTTATTTTATGGATGACCAGCTCAGGCTGCCCAAGGCTTACAGAATACTTGAAATGGTAGATAAAATTGGTGAGAGCCATGGTTTCTCACCACTTCAGACTGCAAGGCAGTGCAATCTCCAGTAAACTGTACAGGGTTTCAAGCCATGAATTTTAATCCTTACTCTGCCACTAATACACTCTGTAGCTCCAGGCGAGTCCCTATCTCTTCAGCTGTAAAATGGGAATAGTAATAATGGTTTCCTATCTTTCGGCAGCGATAAATTCATCTGTGTTCTTGAGGCATGCAAATACTACAGTGATGAGTGGCCCAGAAAAGACTGTGAAAAAATGAATAATTCTGTATTTACAGCAGGCTTTGGGTGTGCAGTAAATAAGGCACTGCTAACTGGCTGGTGAAGATTACTTTTCTAAGTAGCTGTTTATTCAGTAGGTACTATGTAATCAGTACCTACTTATCGTGTGTAATGAATGATAAATGGTTCCTTGGGGGGGAAAAGGGAGGTAGAGACAGATTTCAAGAAAATCTTAATACTAATTTACAGGAAAGTACAGTTAGGATTTCATCACCCATTTAGGTTCTAGTGTTCTTCAGCTTTAAAGCTCTTGATTTTGGCAGACATCATAATGCTCCTCTGAGGCAATTGTCTTCTGTGCAGGCACATATTTAGGTGTAGTAACCTGCCCCCTGCCAAATGACTGAAGGGATGCTTTACTCAAAAAATAACATTGTGACTATGCACATGTATCAGTCTTCATATGCAATTATTTCTGTCTGAAAAACAGGGAAAACTAATCTAACATGTTATTGTTTTAATGGCTGTTTTGATCATACCATTATATTCCCATTTCTATATTGCATTTTTTCTGAGTTCTCAGATTAGTTTCAAGGTAGGTGACCTGCACAATACAGAGTCCTAAAAAGGCAAATGCTGGGTCCTGTATCCCAGGAAGTGCTGATCTGCAGCACAGGCTGGGGGCTGACCTGCTGGAAAGCAGCTCTGCAGAAAAGGACCTGGAGATCCAAGTGGACAACAAGCTGTCCATGAGCCAGCAGTGTGTCCTTGGGGACAGGAAGGTCAATGGTGTGCTGGGGTTCATTAGGAATAGCGAGGCCTGCAGGTCAAGGGAGTTGATCCTCCCCCTCTATTCAGTCTTAGTGAGGCAGCATTGGGACTATGGTGTCCAGTTCTGTACTTCCCCATTCAAGAAATATAAGGAACTACTTGAGGCAGTCCAGTGGAGGGCTATGAAGATGATTAGAGAATAGATCATATCTCTTGTGAGGAAAGGCTGAGGGATCTGCGACTGCTAAGCCTGCAAAAAAATGAGAAGGTATCTTATTGATGCATACAACTATCATAAGGCTGGATGCCAAGAGGATGGGTCTAGTCACATATCAGTGGTGCCCAGCAAGTTCAGGAATAGGAAGTTCACTCTCAGTATGAGTAAAAAGTCTTTACTCTGAGGGTGACAGAGCACTCAAACAGATTGCCCTGGTTGTAGAATCTCCTTCTGTGAAGATATTCAAAACCAGCCTGTATTGTGCAACATGCACTAGGTGGACTTGCTTTAGCAGGGGGCTTGGAGTATTTCCAGAGGTATTTTCCAACCACAACCATTCTGCAATTCTGGAATTCTCTCTTTTGTACTTGTGTATATGAGGCGTTAGTGCAGCAGTCCCCCAATGGGTCTTTTCAAGTATAGTTTTGAGTCATGCTTACTTTTCTATACAGAAGAAAAATCTATGTTCTGCAAAGACAGGGTATGCAAAGATTTGTTAGTCTGACCTGCACCCCATTTGGTGGTGCGATATTTAAAATTAGGACATATCAAATTAGAATTGTGGTATTTGCAGTTGTCTTGATGTAACAGGAAATCATCCACTGCATAATACTTACAGCCCCTTGGTGTATATAATAAAGAAGCATGTTTTATTGTAATCTAGCCCTACACATTTCTAGACATTTACTTGATGCTATTATTTGTGATATTTAAGATCTATTTGAAATAAAAAGAATATACTGCATAAAAATATGTACTATATGTCCTCAAAGGGTATTTAAACTTCTATCTTAAAATAAGTTTTTTCTTGCCACTTATACTGAAAACCTTCGCAAACAAATATTTTGGAGCAAATTATTTCTGTAAATATTTCTTTATGAAGAAATAGGCCCTTATCTTATGATCTACACACATAATTCACTCTAGGCATGTGAATTTTTGGCAACTGAGCCCTCATGCAAAGTTATAGCAGCGATTAACTCAGTAGAAACATATTTGCAACACTTTGTCCTTTAGGTTTTTACTTTTCACTTAACAAAGAGCACTACCAGTTATGAGCAGGATACAAACAATATGCACAGAATTATTATTGGGGATGGCTTTTACCTCTAGTCACTTATGAATTGAACATCTAATGTCTCACATTGAAAACATTTTAAAAATAGTTTGCATATAAAAAGGATGATTTCAGCGAAGAAATCTTCATTGTGTTGTGAGCATGGCAGCTTTGCTGCTCAGTAAAACTTTGCCAAAATTACATCACCCTTTGCACTGTTATCTGACAGAATCTAATGGCCTAAATTTCATTTAGTATCTTTTGCTTATTGCTTGATGTTGGGTATGTCTACACCTTCAGAAGCACCTAGATATTAGAAAACGTGGTGAAATAAATGGAATGGGGATTATTTGAATGTGAATTTTCATGTGGGTTCCCTCACAAAAGGGAAGTTAGAAATGTTCTTTTTCTTTAGCCACTGATGAGCTCATTGGAAAAAATCTCCTACCATGATCTCCCATGAAAACTGTGGCCACTGAAATAATGCTACTATTGAAATGTATGAGATTAACACAATTGCAACAAGCAGAGCTTCAGCAAGGACTGCTTTAAATACACAGAATTCAGTGCTAGAAAATGATTGTAACCTGGCTGTACTTGGAGTTAAACAGAAAACTCTCATCTTCTTGGAACAGCACCCTGATGCTTGTAATCAAAACCAGATTGAAACACTGATGTCTGTTTCTTGGTGTCAGGGAAAGAGATTAAGGGCAAGTAGAGACCACTGTCATCTTTCATATCACAGAATGTACTTTGAAAAGGTCAGAGTGACACCAGGGAAAAACCTGAATGAAGAAAGAACATACCATCTACCAGTACCTCAGCACCTGTTCTAACGTAGAGCTGTGAGCAGCATCACAAGCAAGGTTATAATAAGATGCCTTAAGTTAAGAGAATCTGTGGTGGCCAACAGCAACTATGCAATTGTGGCTTGTTTAACTCAGTTATGACTGCATACAGGTTTACATTTTAAAAACAGGAATTAAATGTAGAAAGGAGCTTGATGCTGTAAGTTTTTCTGTGTAACTGTTTCCATTGGGATGCACGGAGAGAATTGAGTGTGTTTGGAAGGCCGGACCTGAGTGACAGCATGAAAACCTGAGCAGTGCTCTATATTATATAAATAGCCTGAATCATTCAGAAGATTTCCTACCTTTAAAAAAACAAACAAACAAGAAAGCTCGGCCTTCAAATGCCTACATATATAATGACAGCTTTCCCTATCATTCTCTCTATTGCATGTAGGCACTCCATGATATTAGTAACTTTACTAATGTGGATAATTTAATTTCAATCTTATTTTTAATTTTTATCATCCTCCCAATTTTTCCTTAAATGTATTTCTTCAGTGGCTAAAAGATTAATGATTACCCTCCCATTAGGGAGGAACAAAAAGACGGCTTCAGCATTATTTATTTATTATTCTTTTTCTTAGCTGGAAACTGAATTATCTACTCCCTATTTAAGACCCTTCTAGTGAAAATGTCACTTACCATGAACTAAATGCTCTTTAATAGCAGCAGTACATATGTTCCTTAATAGTAACAGGACATAGCTACCAAGCAGATCGGAATAGGAGGAGGGGACAAAAAGCAAACTCAGGTGTAGAACTGTGCATATCTACACATGGAAATAGATAAGAACCTTGCAAGAACAGATGGGTTAATACTCAGTGCACATCTTTCTCAGTGACACTCCTAAAGGATGAAATACCATCCAGAGGGACCTGGACAGTTCGAGGAGTGGGACCATGGGAACCTAATGAGCTTCAACAAGGCCAAGTGTAAGGTGATGCGCCTGGGTCAGGGCAACCCCTGGTAACAATAAAGGCTGTGGGATGAGAGGATCAAGAGCAGCCTTGATACTCCATCCCTGCCAAAAAGGACTTTTGGACACTGGTGGATGAGAGGCTGGGCATGACCCAGCAATGTGCACTCGCAGTCCAGAAAGCCAATCATACCCTGGGCTGCATCAAAACCAGCATGGGCAGCAGGGTGAGGAGGGGACTCTGCCCCTCTGCTCTGATCTGGTGGGACCCCACCACGAATGCTGCATCCAGCTCTGGGGTCCTCAGCACAGGAAAGGCATGGACCTGTTGGAGCAGATGGAGAGGAGGTTACAAAGATAATCAGAGGGCGGGATCCCCTCTTCTGTGAAGACAGGCTGGAAGAGCTAGGGCTGGTCAGCCTGAAGAAGAGAAAGCTCAAGGGAGAACTCATTGTGGCCTTTAGGAGTGTCACTGAGAAAGATGTGACCACATTGCTGAGAGTACACTAAGGATTAACCCATCTGTTCTTGCAAGGTTGAAGGTTGTCTGTCTATCCTAGATGTTAGATGAATGCCTTTTTTTTTTTTTTTTTTTTTGTAAAATCTTCTGACTTCTGCTAATGAATATATTAAATAAGCCCCCTAAAATACCCCATGCTACCCATGGGATATTGCTTTCCTCGTATCTAATTCTAAGGAAAATTACCCAAAATTATCAGAATATTCTAAGGAAAATTACTCCTGTATCAGATGGTACATCAAGATCTTCAAAGATTATTTGAGTTCCCTGGAGTTCAGGCTAACCAAATTATTTATGGTGGTTGCTAGAGGCTGCTATCCAGTACCACACTATAGTGGGGGTCTCTCTAAAGAAAAAACAAAGTAAATTTATCAATTCATTTAATTTATTAGCAAAATGACTCCTGAACTCATGCTATGCCATCATGCAGTCTCCTCCACATTGTCTTTCCTGAAGTTTGGATTTATGCAAGTATTTTAGCTCTTTCTATCTCTCTGAGCTGCACTTATGAAACAGAGATTTGTACCACATTTTCTTTAACTTGGGATATCACCAGCCCCCTATGTTTTCTCATTCTGGCTTCCTATGTGGAAATAGCCAGAGTGCTCAAGGAATACCCTTTCTCCTGATGGGAATCTCAAGCACTTTTATTCATTCATAAGTATCCACAAGAGATATTTCCTAAGGAGAAATTTGGCCTAATGCTAGCCAGCCCTTGGGACGAGGAGGATGACTACAACATGTGAGGTGTATGTGTGCGTGTGGTGGCACAGGCACACCTGTGTGTCTGCTCCCACACTCATCCAAGGCAGTCGTGCATGTTACTGAGGACTCTGTCAGCATTGTACTCCCATTCCTGGCCTATCAAGCATCCTTCAAGATGGGAAAATAAAACCTAGCCAGCTTCCACACTGGCCAAACCCCTAGAAAAGAACATGGTTCATGCCTGAGAAAGGTGCAGCATCTGGCACGCCATATCTGATGGAGCTCCAGAGCTCCCAGTGGGCTGTGCAGCTTGCCATAACCTCTAGAGTATGCATGTTTGTGTGAGGCACAATCTGGCACATCATTTCATAAAATCCCCTTAGTTTAGCAGATAAATAGTGAGTTGTTACTTTGAAAAATATTATTGCTTTTTACTTATTTTTCAAGGTGGATTGTGTGCATAAGTGTCAAAGAAAACAGATCGGAAAGAAATTACTAAAAGAAGAAAAAATTTATTTCTCTTACAAGAGCTAGATTCATCTTTCCAGAAGGGGAACTGGAAAATATGCTAGAATGTACCACATTGAAATGTAGAAGCTGTCAGCTCTATCATTTCCTTTTTCAGTCTAGTATTAATTACAGTGGACTTGTAGCAATTTCACTTAACACTGAAGGGATCATATTAAGATGGGAATAAAGGCTGACAAAGTACATGTTTTATTCAATTTGCTACTGTTTTATAGAATGAGGTCTTAAACTTTCTGGAAGTTATTAGACTGTATGCATTGAAGAAAAAGAATTTTCTTCAAACAAAAAATTTTAAAGCATAATATGACATTGATTTCTATAGCAAAAAGGAAATTTGGTCTGAAGTTCAGCGAACTATAGAATATTTTCATTATAGATACTTCTACTGATAGATTCTTTTAAGATTTGAAACTGCTCCTCAATACATCCAGTGAAATAGCAAATCTCTGTACAGTTATAAGCACATAGAATGGGAACACTGTAACAGACCAAAACACCCTATTCAGTGATTCCCCTGAATTTACAGAAAATGAGTAAGGAGAGGACAAGTACTTACACAACCACTGAAAGAGAGAGCAGTCCTCTTGCAGTAAAGAAGGCCTGGGAAGGCTGCGAGACAGTCCAGCCTCTCATTCCCTCCTGCTGTGGTCCCACTCTGCTCTAGGCGTCAGTCAGAGTCCCCACTCTGCCTGAGGTCCGCATGTCAAAAGTTCAAGAGGTTTAGAAAGCTTAAAAAAAAAAAAACAAAAAAACAAAAACAGGCTGGTAGTTTGGAAGCAATGAGAAACTTTCTGGTGATAAAGGAATTAATATCCCATTTGCTGAAGGGCCACAATTGCATTCCATGGTGCCCAGCATTCCAGGGAAAGTCAGCTCTTCCATAACTCCCAGGTTCCAGCAATCTGCAGCTTAGAGTTAAATGTTAACTGATATTTAATATATATATATATATATAATACTAATATATATATATATATATATATACTATATATATATATAATACTAATATATATAATATATAATATATAATATATAATATATAATATATAATATATAATACTTCTTTCTATATATAAGAGTTCTGAATGCCAACTTAAGGGTATTTGGATGTCTGAAATACTGTAAAATAGATGTCTAATGGATTTATTTTGTCTAAAGCACTGCTAAATGTAGAATTGCTTTCTATATGGGAAAATATAATTTATGTTTCCTAGAAGTTACAACAAAGTATTAGGCATTAGGAGGCTAATATTCTCTTCCCTATCTGCCAGGAAAACCTTATAACCAGGACTCACAGCCTGACATTGATAAATGATTTAATTCTGTAGTGTTTGCCCCATATTCCTCAAGTGGGATTTTTAAATGGAGATTAATAACTGCTCTCCTCTCTGAGGTTTCAGATGTCCCAGTTTTACAATGTCTAATATATATGTACACACAGCATTTGAGAACTTTGAAAGAAAAATACCAAATATAGTTGAAAATTATGTGAGGGCCTTTTAGCCAGCTTGCATGCATGGTACAATTTATAAAGCTGATGATGAACAAAGCCAGACAATTTAGAGATTCTAGTGGATGACTAAACACTGAATGAATATGAATAAAGGAATATGAATATGAATTTTTTTATTGTTGCTTACAGGAGATAAAAAAGTACTTCAGGCATATCCAAAACTGTTTATAAAATTCTTGATAAACTGAGGTGTTGAAATGTGTGCTCTGGATTTCATAAATGTTTTTTCAGACATAATTACTTCACAATGTCTTCCAATAAAGATGGAGGGAATTTTGAAACATCATTTCAATAAAAATATATTTTAAAAATGTATCCGTAAAAAGATTTTTGTTATTTTTTTTATATTTACCAAGATCAAGAGGAGATCTGAGAGCATTCTAATGTCACTGGATGTTTATTTTGCGTTTAAAGAAAATAAAAGTTTTATCACCACTGTAACAGACAGGGGGATGTCCCAATATATTCAGAACAGTTTCAGTGTTCAGATTCACATCTCAAAATCCTGTACAATAAAACCAGTGTTAGTTCTTCTGATGCATTTTTAAAGCAAAGAACATTTCCATGTTTTCCAATTCATAGAACATTTCCAATCTTTCATAGACTGGCATGACTATTTAACTACGCTTTACAGTTCTCTCACCCTCACACTTGATGTGAAGTAGGGAAAATGCAAAGATGCATAGGCTCCTTTACCAGCTTGTTTCTCTTTTAAATCAAAATTTCTGATGATTAAAGAAGAGCAGATAAAAGAAAGTACAGCTCGAGGCTATGATATAATGCACTTAGAGGTCCCAAAGGCAATATTCATAACATCTACAACCGACCCTGAAACATAACAGAGGAACGTAAATGTTAGGGCTGGGCTCTTAAATTCAAGTTTCCTGACACGCTGTAGGCTGACAGCCTTTGAATTTATAAAGACCTCCTATCTAAACAACCAAAAGACCTAAAGATCACTTAGAATAATTATTTTGATCTGTACTTGCAAAGCAGTAGCAACCTTTGAGAAAGTACTACCATGTACATATCCAGGCAATTATTTCATCTGATGGTATGTGGTTTCATCATCTCAAAATTGCTCTTCCATGCATAGCTGGAGACTAGTTTTATCTGTAAAAGTGTGTGTCAGGGTATTCCTAATCCATTTTAAGTATTTGTGTACAACTACATACACTTAACATGTTTTAAAATGGATCAAGAATTTTTTCTTCTTCATTATAGTTTTACAAATGACTGAAATACTTGAGTCTTTAATGGAAATGCCTTCTCGTAGTTCAGGTGTTTTTTCCATAGTATTATTTAAAAAAAAATCAAAACAACAACAAAAAGAAAAACCAACAAAAGAAAGTATTTTTGGTTTTCTGTGGATGCCTAAAAAATCCAAGGAATGAGCCACAGAAATTTCTTTGGAGAACAAGAGCACCTTAATTTTTTTATCATAAAGTACCTGAGGAGTATCTAATGGGCCCTGTCAAACTGATGTGCTCACTGGCATGGCTATTGCACAACAGCTCTGAGTTCAGCACAGAGCATGTTGCAACACCTGCTTTCAGTCACAACTGTGATGATGTTGGGCCAAGGTGACCTCTTCATTTTGTAATATGGGTCATTGAAAAACATGCACAATGTCCACTAGGATGCCCAATTAAGAACTCAGGGGTCTCTTCTGCCTCTGTGTACTTTGCGTGGAAAACTCTGTGGGGAACTGCCCTTCACAGTCATGAGGCTGTCAAGGATGGCATCAGCTATTCTTTAATGAATTAATTTTTATTTTTCCCAGACTATTAACTTTCATTCTGAAAACTAAAAAAAAAAAAACCAAAACCAAAACCAAAACCAAAGCAAAAGCAAAACCAAAACCAAAACCAAAACAAAACCAAACAAAAAAAAACCCCCACTTTTAAGGAATTGAAGAGTTTGAGCGAGTAGGCTCAGAAACGCTTCTGCTGCCACCAAAATTGACATGAACACCAATACTCCTTAAAATTCAATACACATCACATCTTTTATAATATAGATGTGCTTATTGAATGTATATTTTGGTCTGTGAAATGTAAAGAGGTTTATTTCTAAAGGTTTTTATGAGCACTAGCTTCATCTGAAATTTTTCTTTCTGAGTAAATGCATGTTTTACAACAGCCCTCTAATACCTCAGGAGGGTTAGAAGGACAGTAGCAAACTTTTTATTACCCTGGGCTTTATGGAAGTGTTTCAGATGATCAAAGTATAGAAATCAAAAATATGCAACTGAATGAATTTCTGATGTAAGAGAAGTAAAATCAGTGGTTTATTTGGACCAGTGGAGAGTGTAGTAATGAAAACAACAGAAATTTTAAGGTGTGAAAGTTATTTAACTGCTGGCTCACGGTAAGCCAGAAACATGTATTTCTGATTTCATTGAAGATAACTGTTCCCAGAGTGAATCAAGCCAACGTGTCATCTTGCTGTCACCTGACAAGGGCAGTAGTAGTACTTGGGAAAGACATACAAAACAGCACAGATAAAACCCAATTCTTTCCCAGGTATAAACTTTCATTTTCAAGCAGTCAGGTTTATGGACTTCCTTAGGCATAGGGTGCATTCACATCATTGATCTGAATATCTATTGATGGAGCTTCTTCTCATGCATTTGTCTAATGGATTCTTGAGCCCATTTATATCTTTGACCTCCACAGCTTCCTCTGGCAATGAGCCCTACAATTTAATTATGCATTGTGTGATAAAGAACTTCATATTGTTTGTTTTAAACTGACTGCCTGATCATCTAAATGCTTCTCTGTTTTCCATAATATGCATGATAGCAAACAATCATTTAGGCAGCCTATGACTTCATACACATCCATCATCTCTCTCCTCCCTCAGCTGCCTTCCAGACTTAAGTGTCAGCCTAAATCTTTTTCTTCCTACCAATTCCATTCCATAGTTCTAATCATCCCGTAGCTCTTTCCTGTATATTTATTGAGTTCTCAAGCTCTTTGAGATGGAAGAAAACAGCACGAAACTCTAAGGGTGTGGGTAGAACACAGATTCCTACAATACTGTACTGGTTCTATTTTGTTTTATTAATTCCCTCATTGTTCTTAGCACTTGTTTACCTTTTTGAACTCTGCTGAGCATGGAGCTGGAACCTTCACTAAACTATTTGCAGTGACATTGAGATCTTCAGTGTAAGGATAATGGAAAGTTTATGCACTGGTATTGTGTGTATTTTCATGGCTTTCTCTATGCCTATTTTTTTATATTTGGAAACAGAATGCCTTAAAAGAAAAGAGAAAATAAATTCTGTGGGCTAAAATAATTCTATAGGAACTACAGAATTTGATCTAGAACTAGACACACTCAAAAATATCAGTGATTAAATGTGAGCAAACAGGAGTCTACAACTTGACATAGTCTCACTTCATCCTTCTTATCTTCCTCTGAAATGCCAACAAACAGGTTTGTGGACTTGCTAATTCATTGGCATGTTTCTGAGCAGTACTAAACTTCCCATCTCTGGCTGATGTCAAAAGGAGTCAAGACTGGCTTGCTCTCATAGAAGTGGAACTGAAGAGCATTGTTCTAGTTACTGTTTATACTATGTGACATTGTCACTTCCATACTATTTGTAGAGCTTGATGCTGGGAAAAATGAATTTCTAGAGAGGTTATGAAAGATCAAGGATGCTATAATGTCATCATAATTACATGTAACTTGGGCATCAGTATTACATAAAAGCATATTGAATGCTTACTTAACATAACATTTGAATAAATCATGTTTAAAATCATGTTCACTGAAACATTTATTTCAGCTAGAGCTACATAGTTTAAGCTGCTCATACATAAACATTTTTGGCATTATTTATGAAAACTTGGCTTGCATCCACTTAATTTATATTTTAAAAAATAAGAGATAGCTATGTGAATCTCATATTTATAGCAAAAACCTCCATCGTCTGCTGCTTACTGAGGTTTCAACAGATCTACAATGGTAATTCAATAACTGTGTCTACAATATCCTGGGAGTTTTAAACACAGTTTCCCATTTTTGCATTTGACATTTCAGCCTGTACGTTCTTACTTTTCTTGATAGGCTTCTAGGTACTAAAAATAATTAGTTAGTGCCTATCACGCTATGTGACAGTGATGCCCTTGCATATACCTAACGTGGTTAGCAAGGGTTGAACCTCCTAGGAAAAGTGAATTTTATTGACTCACTGATATAAGTGTCTCATTGCTTCTGAAGTTTCTGGAGGGAGAGTTTGCAAAGTGGGTTGAACAGTCCTGAGGTAGAAGCCCAAAATCAGCTGTTCTAGGGAGGAAAATTTACAGTTGGGCTTTGTTGTTGCAACCAATAGTTATTGCACCACAGCCATGTAGAATGGGCTTCACTCAGACTCTATTGTATATGCTGGCTCAACCAACAACTCTATTTTCTTAATTTCAAAGTGAATAAGGCTCAAACATAATGAGGTGTACATTCTCTGAGCCAGTGGAGAGGGAGTTTAGCATCACATTTGTTTTTCTTCCTGTTTGAAAATAACTTGTGTGAGATGTACTCGGAGAATTCTTCCCAAAGAAGAAATAATAAGTATTTTTCTCTCAGCAGTGGCCTTCCATGTTCAGATGCTTTCAAATCTGAAGCTAAAATTTCTCACTTCCTTACTGTTAGCATTGTCTTACGAGCTATAAAATTAGCCTTTGTATCTATATTTTCACACTGAATCATTTTGTGAAATATATAATGTCAAGAGACCTTGTTAAGCATCCTGTGACTCATGAGCATTGAAGTATAAAATGATAGAATGGTTTGGCTTGAAAGGGACCTTAAAGATCATTTAGCTCCAATCCCCTTGCCATGGGTGGGGACACCTTTCACTAGACCAGGTTTCTCAGATCCCCATCCAGCCTGGCCTCGAGCACTTCCAGGGATAGGGCACCCTCGACAACCTGTTCTAGTATCTCACCACTGTCCTAGTTTGAAATGTTTTTCTAATATCTAATCTAGATGAACTCCCTTTTAGTTAGAATCCATTTCTCTTTGTCTGGTAACTACATCTTCTCGCAAGTCCCTCCCATCTTCCTTATATGTTCTCTTTAGGTACTGGAAGGTTGCAATTAGGTCATCCCAAAGCTTTCTCTTCTCCAGACTGAACAAACACAATTGTCTCAGCCTTTCCTCATAGGAGAAGGGCTCCACCTCTTTAATCATCTTGGTGCCCCTCCTCTGGACTTGCTCCAGCAGTTCCATCTCCTTCCTGTTCTGGGGATCCCAGGGGTGGATGCAGCACTCCATGTGGGGTCTCACCTCACCCTGCTGGCTATGTTGCTTTTGCAACATGCAGCCCAGGATACAATTTTCTTTCTGGGCTCAAGTGCACTTTGCTGGGTCATGTCCAGCCTCTCATTCACCACCACTGCTTTGTATTGCGGCCTTAATACAAAAAGGATGATCCTTGTTTAAAATTCTACTTCCATTTGGATAAAAGACTCCAGCAATTCCAGGAATAAAGTATTAACTTAGCAGCTTTTCTAGTTCTTTGCTGTCCACTTGACATTAGCAGAGATATTCTTCATGGAACTCCAACCTAAAGACACCTTGGTCAAATAAACTTTTGTAGGGCAATATGCTCAATGTACTGAAAGAGATCTTGCCTTCATTCCCATTAAATCACATGAATGGGATATATCTTAGGCAATATCTTAAGCAACTACCCACCCAAAAGTTAGATGTCTTGCTAGCTATGGGCTATATGTTCATAGTTATTAGGTACTTCTGGAGGGTGATTCATTTACAGTATTTTAGTCTATTTCAGCCTCTGGAGTTTCTTTCAGTCTTTGGACTTGCATTTGCTGTCTTCACTGATTATTAAAGTAGTCCATGGTAACTGGCTCAGACTTACACATTTAATCTCTGATGCTCACATCAGCAAGGAGGAATCCCAACCAGAGGCATTCTGACTCATGGTATCATCCAGAAATTGTGTGGTCTTTAGAAAACACACAACGCTCTAAGTTTGAAGTTTAGGCAAGTCCTAACATTCCAGCATGGGTTGTTCCTAGCATGTTTTTCTGTATTATATTGAGTGGGCCTTCAAGAGAGCTGGAGAGGAAAAAAAGAGGAAAAGATAAACTGCTATTTCTGTTACTTTAATAATCCTAAATGCAAAACACTAGCTCTTTCTAGCAACAAAAACTCCACCAGCAGCCATACTAAAACCATATGCCCTCCATTTGATTTACCATCAACAACTGCCTGGCTGCACACAGAGCCTCTCTGCTTAATAGTGGCTCTAGGCAAGTGCATGCATAATATTCAAAACAGTTTTGTTCTTTTATTAAAGTTGTGATAAGGAGGCAAAGCATTTTAATGGACATAATCAATTATATAATGATATTCATATACAACAAAATGCTTTTAATAGAAGTACTTTTAATGTGCTGCTTTTGTGACGGGGGAATTATTTTGTAATACTTTCAGAGGTATGTCTTCTATTGGTGCCAGGCAGACAGAGCTGTGCTAGGAGACTTCTGAACTCTATTTAGTCCTCATTCACAAGAAGGCATTTTTCAATGCAGGGACCACATGATTTTACCACTCTGCTGAATAAGAGAATTTCAACACTAAGATGTGTCTACATTTTTTTGCAAGAGAAGAAAAAAATGGAGTGCATTATCAGTCTGAATAAAAGCTGATTGTGAAACTTCAACACTTAAAAGATTAAATTTGATTCTTTCCTGTTACATTTGCCTAATGGTTTGTTTTCCTGGTCTCCTTTTACTATTGTCATCTCTCTACCAATAAGGAAGCTACTTCTATCCTGCCATTGGCATTTTTGATGATGGATGTCAAAGTTTATAAACCCAGAGTGGCCACACATGATGTTTTGCCGAGTTCTGAAAATTTTCACAAATCTACTAATTAAAGAAAACTCTATTGTATTCAAATTTCTTTTTATCTCATGGGTATGGATCTATTTAGGTAATGACATGGAAACCAGATACTTATTCCATCTAGAGTGTAGGTTTTCATTTAGAAGTGGTGCCCTCTTCCACCCATAGCTAATTTGCTGTTAAGTCCCATGCCAGTTGTCATGGTTACAAGTTGAGCTGTGTCTGTCTCCCAGGTGTCACTGGCTGTATTTGGGAGCATAGTCCTAAAGGATGATGAAGGCTAAGTTTGCTCCCTGACTCACTGGATCCAGCTTCTGCAAATGCAGTAGATGTTCCAGTACCTTGCAGCAAGTTGCAATGTGCACTTCAGAAAAGAGCTCAGACATCTTCTTGTCTCAGCATTGACCATAAGACTCTACCAATATGAAATCCCTAACTATAATCAGGAGATATATTTGTCTCAATGTTCAGGTTTCAAATGCTACTTCTCTGCTATTCCTCCCCTTCTCTCTCCTTTGCTGAGCTCAAGAAATTACCCAGTGGGGATCACGGAAGAACTGAGAGCTAAGAAGTGTGGAGAATAAATGAAACTGTACTTGAGAATATCCATCAAAGCCCAACAGAGCATGCCCATGTGTGGTTGCAGGCATACAATACTATGATCTTCAAATCCAGAGCAATGTGGTTTGTGAATCTTGATGCTAGAACAAACAAAATAACATAAGATATTGTAAAATTTGGAGTAGGATTAACCTGAAGATTAGGTGTAGGTGTCCACAAGACCTGGGTGTTCCCATTATGTCAACAGAGATCTAGTCAGTTAGATCTGACTCAATTAATGTAGCCTTTTTTATAGAAAGCTGGGGATCCCTCCCTTGGGTGGAATTTGACCTGAGAGTTTCAGCCCAGTTCCGATGCACAAACATTCTGAGCCATTGGAATTCTCCAAGGTGTCCCTCTGGAACTCCAGTTAACTCTCCAGTAGAGTGTGGGTGTCATGTAGGTCCTGTGTGGTAACTGGCAACTCTCTGCAGTGTCTCAGGTACCTCAGGACACCTTAAGTGACCAGATGCTGGCAGTCAAGTTGAGCCCAGCCCAGCAGTACCCACTGTGTTTTACACAGCTGGCTATTTCAGGGAGATCCAAGACATGAGAGAGGCCCCACATCTCCTTACCCAATGCACAAGAGAGTTGAGCATGCACAAAACTCAGCTGTTAATATCCTTTAGCCAGTGCACATTTAATGTAAAAAGCATAACCACTCCAGGAACAGGGACCAAATCCAGCATCTAACTTTCCCATGTAAGTGGAGCTTAATGCATCCAAACTTAGGATCATTTACCCCATGCTTTCAGTTGCTCCTCTTTAACTTCTCTAAGCAGACAGGTAAAGTAATGCACAGAGACATAAATTAGATTGTAAGATACAAATCAATACTTATTATGGAGTGCCCCTTAGATTCATCACGCCTTCTCAGAAACTACTTAGCTAAAACTTATATTTTATTGCTGATTCCAGCAAAGCAAACACATTTCAGACAACATTTCTTGCTCTCCCTCAAATCACTAGGACTATTTCAGAAGAGCATTTTTTTTCCTCACATGTTCAGAAACAGTCCAACAAAAAAAGTTCAGGGAAAAAAAACCCTCTTTTTTCTAGTTAAAGAATGCAAAATGTGTTTTGCAAAGTTACGTGGATTTCAATTGAAAAAAGCTCAAAAATATAGATTCCAGGTTTGAATTTTCAATATGACTTTTTTATATGAATCTCAATGTTTAATCATACCTAAAAGTATTCAAAATATCAGAGTTAAATTATTTACTCACATTGAGTTCAGTGCTTTAGATTTCAATGTATTTGTTTAGTTTCATTTATTTAAAAAAATAATGAAATAACTGAATTGGATAATGTTCATCCGGATCAATTGGAAAGCATTACTGAGATTTATTCACGTAGCTCTATCAAAAACATATCTTTTCATTGTGTTTTTCACAAAAGCAGTTACTATTTTTTTTCTTTTTTCATTTCTTTGCAACAGAGTCATGGATCTATAATTAAAAACCCACTTAGGCAATTTCCAAAGGATTATTACAATCTTGTCATGTGAGGGGCTGAACAAGTCAATTTATAGGTTATTTTTTCCCCATTTCTAGATTCTACAATGATGGCCTGAAAACATTAGAGCCATAAACAAGGGGAGTTTTTTGGCAATGGACACAAGGCATGCAACTAATATGCTCTTTTTCTCTCTCTTTAGGAATGCAGTTGAAGAAAACAAAAAATTATATGCAATTTATGACACAAGGTGAGTTCCTAAAAGTACTTTAAGCATGTGGTTATTATCTGTAATAGAATGTAAATCTTTCAAAATGTTAAAAAATTATTATTAACATTTTTTTCCAGAGTCACTAAGTAATCTTTAAGGCAAAATGAAAAATAGTTTAACCCATCACACACAATTCTATATATACTTAATAATGATTTCCCCTAAAATATAGTGACTTCCCTCTCTGTGTACACTGCGTATGACAAAGAAATACCGTTACACAACCAGCTTTATTTACATGTTATTTCCCAGATGGAATATGGCCCACGACCCTGATCTGTGTATTATGAGCTTAACCATGTCTGCTTCTGATGCCAGTGTTTGGGGAATGAGAGCGAAGGGCTAGCTGGCACAGCCTTGGGGAAAGAAGATGCATTTAGAGCGACCAGCAGAGCACTGTGCCTTGGCAGTGGAAGGCTGTGGATGCAGCTTCTACAGAAACACAGCTCCTCATTCTGAAGCCTTTCCTTTCCCCTCATCCTTCATGGAGTGGTTCCTGTTAAGGGCACTCCTCAGTGTAAGCAAAAAAAGGATTTGTGTCCTTCTCAAAGCATAAGGGCAAGACATATATCAGATTTTCACCTTATTCTACCCATAGCTTTTTCTTTGTTACCCTGGATTTTCACTTCCACAACTGTGTCTAGAAAATGAAAAAATTTCACTTCACTTCCTTCTCATTGCTTATCCTGTTTTATGTAGAAGTGTTGGCACTTCCCTCCCCTTGGTCTTTTTTTTGAACTTGTCTTTCCTCTTTTCCTCTGTTAAAATTCAAAGGGACATTTGGATGAAAATGCTAGGAACCAATATCTTGGTGTTTTAGCTAGTCCTAATAAAGATGCATCAGTTAAGATCCTGCCTTGATCTTCCTTTAAATATACATAGTATTAAATATAAGCAATTCAAACAACTCATGCTTGTCTTCTTCACTCTGTATAATCTCCTGCAAAAGGCAGCTGGGATCTTAACATGGAATTCTGGCTGCTGTTAGTAAAAAATTGCATAACCAATAATTATCACAAATAAGTTTCATAAAGGTATTGATACATATGAAAACATAAATATATGGTCTATATCCTTCTGATATAGCCTTATAGAAAAAAGGCAACTGCTGCATACTGTTTTGTTAAGAAAAATATGCTCCTGACAAAGGGATTTAGATGAATTCACTCGAGTTGAAACTTAACAAAGACGTCCTATATAAAATAGCACTTCCTCAACTGCAGTAACCATAAAAAAAAGTCATAACTCAATTACTTGTCTGTTTTTCTCAAAAGACTCTATTTTCATCCAGATAGAGACTTAAAAGAATAGTATTTCTAATGCATCAAAGGCCTCTCTAATCTATTTGTGTTATTTCAGTGCATAATCATTAATCTTTATGATGAAAAAATGTGAGTTATAAAGAGCCATGATTATTTCTTCCTCTGCCAAAGTGTCAATGGATTTTTATTTTGACGTGTCTGACTCACTATGTGCATAATCCAGAGGTTTTGCTGCATAAGGAATGGAATGTTGCAGGAATACTTTTTTAAATTCATTCAGATAATTCAAATTTTTGTTCCATGTTCTTGAATATGAAGAAAAAATACCCATCTGAAATTTAAACAGCTGTTCAAGACAATTTGGGTCAAGCCTCTTATTAAAGGCAAATTTTCCCCATTACTCCTATGAATTAATAACTTATTCTTTATGTGGCCCACTGAAACATTCAGATCTCCACTATATCAGAACTGTTGACATAACACCATTAATATTTCTGTATAATTAAATGTAAACCAGCAAATTATGCAACCAAAGCAAATGGATTCATGCAATGCTGCTTTCAATCTATCTGACAGAAATGGAGACAATGAGTATAAACTCACTATAAGTTAAATAAACTGTTGAGTATTAGCCAACATCAGCCAATATTACACACAATTTCTGATAAATATATATAGTAAATAAACATAATCTTGTTCTCCTCACATAGTATGTCCAACAACCACTGCTCATTATCTAAACAAGCAAAACACAGTGTAAAAAACTGCAAATGTGCAGAGTGTTCCCTAAGCCCTAAGGCTTCCCAGCATCTGCCTGTCACTCTAAAGCTCTGCTTCTGCTGAGGTACAGTAGGGCAGAAAATAAGAAAGTTGAGCTTTCTAAAGGAAATACTAATTTTCTGTTGCATGGTATTTTGACAAAAATGATCCTCAATTTTTGAATTCATAAAGTGGAAAAGAAGTCAGATTTACAAAAAAAAAAAAAAAAAAAAAAGGTGTTGAAAATTTTCTTGTATACTTTTTCCCAGCCAGTTTTATTAATTACACCTTCTCAGCAGGTTAAACCAGCAGGCTATTAAAATTGCTGCAAGACAGAGTAGGTAAGCAGCAGCATGGGTCTCAGCCTAGTAAGATTAATGTCCTTTGTTCCTCAGAAGACAACATTTCAGCCATAACAGCAATTCTTCCCACTTACTTTTAGTTTCAGCCTCTCTCTCTTTTGTATCTCTGAACCCTTTGTGATTGCAGTTTGCTTCAGGATAAGACTGGATCTTTGTCAAAATCAGTTAAATGATAGACAAGCCAGAAAGGAAAATGAAAAAGAAAATATTTGATAAGTGATTTTGACCTCAGTTTGTAAGTGGAGTTAAGTTAATTTTGTCAGGTAAACCCCTAGCACCACTTTCCAGTGCAGGAGTTCAGTGATGTATTGCATGGTGTGATCAAATACTTCTTCCCTGATTCCCAAGCCAGGCTTTCTCCTGCATCTGGTGACTGATAGTGGTAGTACTGCAAATGCATCTGTTGTGAGCAGACCTCTCCTCTTCTCTAGCCTTCCTGTCATTGCCTCCTCTGCTGTATCTCCATTAGTACTGACAATGATGAAGGAAACTGGAATTTGTTCCAAAATTTTGAGTCACTTCTCATTCCAATCCCACTGCCTTCAAACATTTCTGTCCTTTGACAAGGGGTGAGTGTGCTCTGTTCCAGCTCCTTCTGAAATGAGATGATGGATACATCTACATAGCATTTTACTGCAGACCAAGACTGTGCTTGCAAAATGAATCACTTGATCATTCCCACTTACTGTGCTTTGTTTCACATCTCAGAGCAGTCTCAGAGTACATGAACACTACTCCTTTCAAACTAAGTTGAAAAATGCACCCCAGCAGCACATTGCTCTAACTGCTAATGAGCATTTAGTCTAGTGGTCCAGATTTGCCCACTTTTCCTAATGGGGTAAAAAAAAAAATCAAACTCAAATAACAAATATGTATGGCATGGATATGAGATCCTCAGCAACGAGTTTTGCTCTAGAGACCAGCCCCTGTACCTGTTAATCCAGATTTAGCTGATGAATCCATTATAATCCAACTTCCCCCAAAGACTTCTTTCACATGTGGGCTGGGCAGCTGTATTCTTTCACAATTATTTGCATTGGAGCAAGGACAGTCCTTTTTCTCCTTCACACATAACGCTTGCCTTTGCAGTTCATACTTATCCATTGTTGAACTGGCCTTTACAATATTGGTAATGCTGAGGAAGTAAAGAACACATGCTGTGCTCACCTCATTGAGCAAAATTTGATCAGGAGCATAGATCTTAACTGTCCAGTGGCCCAGAGGCTGGAACATTCACCAAAGTTGTATAAAATGTGATAAATTTTAGTCCCTGAACTACAATGTTCAAAGTCTCATATTTTACAGGGATAGTTTTACTGGGACAGTAAGACTGTACATTGAAAAAAGAGCAAGGAGAGAGAATGAACAGTGATGAAGGTACCTAAAAGCAGGAGAGAACTGGGTTCTGTTCCTTATACCACTGAACATTGATTTATTTTATCCAGTAATTAATTCATGAATTGCTGGATTATTTATGAAATAACAGTACTTCCCAGGCAACAGCCAAAGCACTAGGCCACAGAGTAATGTTAACTCTTTCCCTCTCCCCGACTTAACTATTTGCTGAAAAGTGGAACATTTCAAAAAACAAAAGTTTACCCTGAGATCCTGGAGTCTGGGCTTATCTCAGGAGACACATCCTTGGGATTTTGGGATTTTCTTGGATGGACAATCTACAGGTTGTGACTGGATGCTTTGTTTTGCTTTAGTGAATAAAAGTGCCCAGACTCCTTCCAGCCATGCCTTGAAATAACCTGCTTGCCTCTTGAAAGGAAATATTTGGGAGCCTAATTCCAGAAGATAAGTCAGGATGTTGAATTCTGGGGCAGGACAAGGAGTCTATTTCTGTGCCCATTTTTTCCTTATTGGCCACATAAAATAGCTTCCCAAAAGTCTGGGCTTCCACTATTTCCTTTAATATTGTGCCAGGTGCAGGTCTTTGCTGGGTCTTACCTCCAGTCCATTGCAACAGAAGCTTATTTATGATCCTTTCCTGCAGAAAAAATCCACAGTGCTACTTTCACTGCAAGTGCCATGTCACAGAGAAGTCAAGTTGATTTTTACCTTTCATGAAATTCATTGATTGTTTATAGTTTTTAACATCTTTCAGTTACTACTAAGCCTAATTGAACCCAAAGTCCCAAGGAACAAATGCTCCATAACCCACTAAACACTTCCATGTTCCATCAGCTCCAGCCTAGATTATCTTTATGCTGTTCCCAAGTAAATGGTTGCTCTGTAAGATCAAGAAGACAAATACTTAAATGAAGTGTGATAAAATATGACAGACTCTACAGCACCATTGATTTATTCCTGCCTCAGATGTATTTCCAAAGTACCAGGATAGCACATTAATCAGAAAGAGTGCTCTCTAACTTTTTTTATTTCTGTTATAAAACTGACAATCTATTTAAGAAAAGTTATTAGTGTTTAAATGTGCTTTTAAACCACATTAAACTCTTTATAAGAAATATTTTCTTTAGCGTTAATACTTTATTTCAGAATTTAGGGGGACAGAATTGAATTAGTACCCTTTCCTACATTCGCTCCCTCTGAAGTCTTTAAAAGAACTGGTCTTCAATATCACCCATCTATAGCATTAAAAAAAACATCAGGACCCAGGGCCTTAAAATTACTTACATAGTTACTTATTATTTGACTTTTCATTTTTGAGCCCTTGAGTCATGTATGCTTCATGCCACAATTCTCAAGCTTTCATCATAAGCCTAATAAGGTTTTTAAATAAATGCTAAGATTTTCACTTACTTTATAAGCATAGTAATTATGGCACTATTAAAAATCCAAATATTAACATGAAATCACAAGATTTGGCAACAGTCATTTTCTCTTCCTCTGACATTTTTCAGCATTACCTACAGCGCTTGATAATGTTTTTAAAACTGAGCCTTCTCCTTCTTTTATTTGGATCTCTATTATTAACTGTAACAGCAATAAGGTCAGGACAATGGATTGCACTTGTCTTTCTTTTCAATAATTTGCTGAGGAGAGAGGAAAAGCTGTCCATGTTTTCTCACCTGTACATAACAGCACAGCATTCATTACTCAATGTCCATCTTTTTCACAGCAGTTTCTATAAGGGAAGAGAATGTATGGAATGAAAAAAGAGGTGTTAAGAGAAAAAGTGCAAAAGAAAGACAAAACTTTTCTGCCTTGGCTACTGAAATGTTGTGCTTTGTCATGGACCAGTGGCCATTGATTGCAATGTAACCAGAATCAGAAGCTGGCCAAGGGCATGTCTATACTTTCATAGAGCATGGTGAAGAGCTCCGGTGGTGAGGAGCTGCCTCTGCTACCAAAGCCAATATACCTAAGTCAACATTCATCTGTTTCCATGCCAATAAGTCCTGCTGAAAGGACTAATTAGTATGGAAGAAGATTAAAAATAATAAGAACAGTGCTGTCTTCACCCAACCAATGTTTTATACAAAGTTGAGAGTATCCAGAAGCTCACAGGCAGCAACTCTCACCCTACATCTCTGGTACCAGTACCATTTCCCTTCATTACTGTCCCGTATGACAAGCCTGGCTACACACGTTTTGAACCCAGTAGAGCTTCTGCCTGGCAAAGCATGTCCATCTTGGTCAGTGCAGCTGGCACCCTTGCAGGCACGGCTAAAGAGAATCTCAGGCCCGGCACCTGTACATGCACACCACATCCCCGGCCGTGGCAGAGACAGCTTCAGGCCCTTGCAAGTCAAGGCAGGGCTCCCAGGCCATCTCCTTCTTCCGCCCCAGCGGCTCACCCCGAGCATCGCTCCCAGGATGCGCCGCAGGGCAGGTGGGCACAGTCTCCCAAAACAGAGCGGCAAGCCGAGGGTCAGGGGCGGACAGAGGCACGGCGTGGGGCAGCCCCTTCTCACCCGACTCCAGGGGGGACCCTGCGGGCTGCCCTAGCCCCACAGTCCCGCTCCTACCCCGGGGAGATGGAACCGGCGGCGGGGAGACCCCGCGGGGGCTGCCGGTGACCATCGCCGACTCCGGGCGGGTACCGCGGGGCCGGTGCCGTGCAGAGGTCGGGCGTGCCCCGAGGCGGTGCCCGGGGAGCCACCGCCCCTCGCTGCCGGTCCCGGTCACGCCAACCCCGCTCTCCTGCCGCCCCACCTCGGGCTCTCCGCCCGGAGGGACGGCGGCGCCCTCCCTCCGTCCCCTCCCCTCCCGGCTGGCGGGAAGGCGGCAGGGCGGGCGGCGGCGGGCGGAGGGGAGGCGGCTGGCCGGGCTCCGGCGGAGGGCAGCTTCCTCCGGGGCTCGGCGGCGTCCGCCGTGGGGCGAGCGCAGCCGGGTGCGCGGGCGGCTCCCGCGGGCCGGGTGGTGGTGCTGGGGCAGGGTGTGGGGGATTTTTTTTCGGGGGAGGGCAAGGTGGGGGGAGAACGGGGACTGTCGCCTCCTCCTCTTCCTCAGCGGCAGCCGGGGCAGCCGGATCGCGGCGGCGGCTGCTGCTGCTGCGCGAAGGGAGCGTGGAGCGGAGGGATGTGGGGCTTTGGGGGAGGCAGGATCTTCGGGATCTTCTCTGCTCCCGTCCTGGTGGCCGTGGTCTGCTGCGCCCAGAGGTAGGAGCCAGCGTGCCCCGGCGGCGGCGGCGCGGGATGCGTTTCTCCAGGGGAACAAGCTGATGCGCTCCCCCGCCCTCCCCCTCCCGCCCCGCTCCCGCCGTCGCCCCCGGCCCCCCGCACCCCGGCTTCTGCCTCTCCCGCCCGACACCCCCGTCTCTTTCTCCCCACAGTGTGAACGATCCCGGCAACATGTCCTTCGTGAAAGAAACTGTGGATAAATTGTTGAAGGGCTACGACATCCGCCTCCGGCCGGATTTCGGAGGTGAGTCGCCCTGCCCGGGCTTGCCGCCCGGCGATCTCCCCCTCTCCCGCAGCTGTCCCCGGTGCTGCCGCCGCTCCCGCACGGCGGGTCGGGCCACCGCGCCCGCGCTGCCGCGGCACCTTTCGCCGCCGGGTAAAGGTCTGGTCTGCTTGCTGCTTGCAGGTCCGCCCGTCTGCGTGGGGATGAACATCGACATCGCCAGCATTGACATGGTTTCCGAAGTCAACATGGTGAGTAGCGGGCGAGCCCGGCCGGCGCCGGGGCTGCCGCCCGGGTCACGGCCGCCCGTTCCCCGTCTCTCGTTTCTCACGAAGCCGCTGCTGTCTCGGCGGGCGGTGGCGGGGCTGCGCGGCGCTCCAAGCGCTGCCCTCTTCGCTTGAAAACTTTATTTCCCTGGAGACCTGCTTTCCTCCTTCCCCCCTTCTCACTGCCGGCGGCCGTCTCCGCGAGTGTGCCGGGCCGCTGGTTTGCACCAACCCTCCTGTAGCCCCGGGCGGCCGGAGCTCGCTGGGGCTCCGCCGGGCCGCCGGCACCTGCCGCGGCCTCGCAGCCGGCGGGATGCGGGGCGGGCTGGCGGCGGCCGGCGGGCTTGCCGGGGCCGGCGATGGAGGGCCGCGGCTATCGGCATCTCCCTGCTTCTTGCGCGGTTCAGGGCAAAAAAATCGACAACCCAGCTCGTCTTTGGGTAAACTCTGACATGTGCGAGTGCTTTAAGGCTTGTTGAGAATCCAGAGCCGGTACGGTTGTGAATGGACTTGGGAGGAATAGTCTAGTCTTGTCTTGAAAAGTGACGTGCGGGGCTTTCGTGCTCACCGATGGACGGGGAGGTGTTCAATGCTTTTCTGCGTTTTGGTCCTCTCGTCTGCATAGCTTGATGATTCAAGGTTAGAAGATACAATTTCTGTTTCTTGTCCTAATCCTAAATCTGAGGTGGATTTTTCATGTTCCTCAGCAAGTTACTCCTTCTCTGTGTGCCTCAGTTTTTTTTTTTTCCTTGTATTCTTCCTTTTGCAAACCTCGTGTAGAAAGACCAGTCACTCTGCAATGCTGTAGTTACATTTATGGCATTAAAGATAATATGTATACGTTTGGAAGCTGATCTCTGTTGTAGTACATATGACGCTAACACTGCACTACCTCTCCTTCAATGCACTGTTGCAGTGTTACATGCTAGCGTATCTTGGATCCCTGTATTTTCATTAATCCTGCCACTACTTTCACCCCCTCTACTTGAAATTCTGAGAGAGAAACTTTTGCTCTACTTCTCATCTTATAAAAATGTTTTTGACAGAGATACAGTTACCTGTTTGCAGTTAAAAGTGTCACCAATGCCAGCCTTTCTACTCATTCAGGAGGGAAGAAAATGAGATAGTTCTTACAAGAGTTTGTCTTAGGCTTCATGCAGATTCAGGAAACTGCAGAGACACCTCATGTATTTGACAGGATTTTCTGAACCTGTAGAATTTCTTCTCAAGTGAAAAAAATGGGAGCTGAATGAAAGTTTCTCTCTGAGGTGTAATGGAAAAATCTGACTTCACTATCCTCACTGCCACCTTCCCCACCTCTGGATATGTTCTAGTCTTAGGGAAGCATTACATGATTCATTAAATTAATATATAACACTGTGTATGTGAAGTGTAGAGAGACAATAAATATCAGTGAAAGGCATACTGAGAATGGAAAGAAAATGAGGGGATGAATGCTGCTTTTTGTGCTTTTTCTTTTTTTTTTTTTTTTTTTCCTAGCTGCAGGAAAGCCTGTTAGGTTTAAATAACAACTTGTCCAATCCACTATAGCCGGGGTATAAAAAAAAGTAATTACACTGCTTCTTATGCTAGGCTGGATAATCAGATCCTCAGTGATATGGATACTTCTCAAGAAAATGGTCACTTTGTCCCCAGACAGTGTGTCAGTGTACCAAGTGCTTAGGTTTCCAGTTGCCCCAGGAGTCAGTGCCCACTCTTGCCCATTAGTTGCCAGAGCAGCTGCAGAGAAGTGGCAGCCTTTTCCTCTACCCTCTCATGGAGCAATGCAAAATCTGAAAAACATCAATACAGATCTTGTAACAGAAAGAAATAATGTGTTTCTGAAGCAAGTTGGTAGTGTACTTTTACTATAAAAACTGTAGTAGTTTACTTCAGGAAAAATGAGCAGGAAGGGCTTCTGATTGGTGAAGACCTTACTAGAACCAGAATTTCAGCTAAGCTTGTCTCACCTGCTTGGAAAGAAGTCATCTTTGACTAGGCACAGCTATGTTCACGTACTGCCTGAGTTGGTTACTTCTACTTGTTTTACATAAATTTTTACTGGTCTGCAAAAATTCTTGAGTATATATCAATGAACAGTGAATAAGGATGAAGAGAAGGAGCTTTTCAAGATTACTCAAGTATTTATTCTAAGTAGTAATTTGGACAGGAAAAAAAAAGGCCCAGTTAGTTTGAACAACTGAGGCATAGCTGTTGAACTTCATTTTGGTTGCCAACTAAACTTTTAAACTTTGGCATATTCTTTCATTTAATTCCAAACAGATATTGTGAGTGTTGACCTTTAGCCTCATCAGCTATTGAAATGTGTTACAAGAATTTCTCTGTGTGAACTGTAGTAGTGTGGATATTAATTCCTTTGATTTAAATCTAGACATTGGTGTAACCTTTTATAAATTAGCTTGTTAAAATTCATCTCTGTATTAAAAATAAAATAACCAGTGATTTACCATTCTTCAATTTTATGGACATAAAATAAATGTTATTACAGCAAGTTTTATTATGCTACTTCCTAGGCAGCCTGTAATATTGCTTTCAGTGACATGATGACAAGTCTTTTTAACAGGAATTACAGCTTGTATCATGCTCTTTTCTATTCATAATCAAACTGTAGGTTTATATATAATATATTCATCTATGAATCTTTATTTACTAGCTATTTATTAAGCTTTCCAGCATTTTAAAAATTTATTTGTGTGGTTTTAGTCTTTCTGTTGAAAATCACTAAGAGTCCTTTGCCTATACATCCAGGGTACCTGTAGGTATTTTTTTAGAATAGACTTACTGATAGCCGTGTACATCTTCCTTGGATTACATGAAGCGATTAGCATTTTTCTTTATTTTTGATGCTGAAATGCTAAGCTGGATCAGGAGGACAGATGCAAGTACCAGAATTGCAGACCATCAACTTGTTTTACTGAAAAGTTGTAAATAAGCAGTTTCTGTTTGATTGAACAACATCTTGAAAATATTGAGTAACATTACTGAAGTTGTAAACATGTATGTTATAAAAATCACATTATTAGATATTTATACTTCAAGTTACATATATATGGTAGCAAGGGGGAATTAATGAAGTTGCATATAAGAAGTGCATTGCTCAGAGAAGGGCTGCAGTCTGTTAATTACCTGCACATATGTCTATATGTCAGTGTGCTTTACTCACCTGCTTAACCTGTACATTCTTTCCCATAATTATTTGCCTATTTCACAAATGATATGTCTAACTGGATACTTAAGCACCTACCTATTTTTGTGCCTACCGCCAATAATTGCATTTAAAATCACTATAAATTGGTCAGAAATATAAATCTCCAAACAAAATACTGATCAATAATAACAACAGATGTAATACTGAGAATATACTGTAAGTCATCTTACAAATAAAAAGTATGGAAGACTACTGTTGCCAGCTTTCAATAATTTAGCCATAAATTTTATCATTTTTCATGATTCAGGTTGATTGTATTTTGGTTTTGTTGTGTTGTTAGGCTCACATGACATGAATTGAAAAAGAAATAGTTCTTGTGCTTTTACTAGTATGTAGCCTATTTCCATTCAGACAAGTGACCACAATTTGCAATTTTTTTCATAGTCTGATTCTTCTTGAATGTTTGGCCTGTGAATCAAATGTGTTAGTTCCAAGCATTCAATTTTCAAGCATCCAAATACTACTATATCTTAGGAAGTTAAATAATCACTGCTTTGAATCTCCAAATAACCCCCTCTTTAAAGTCATTATTATAGCTGGAAGAGTAAAGTACTGCACTTTCATTTTACTATAATTTTAGAATGTGTTTCATAGTTTATGGGAAATAATGCTGTAAAGTGGATGGAGAAAACAAAGGGATTAGTGCAAAAATGAACCTTTATTCTTAGAGATAATGTGCAGAGAATAGGAAATGGGCTACTGCTCTCAGAAGTGCATTGTCTTTTTTTATATAGAGGACTTCAGAGTTGTCCATCTAGGGTTTCTCAAAGGCTCTAATTTTGATAAAATTAAACCAGCAAAACCCAGGAGGCATCATTTGCTATATAGTTGTCCTGCTGTTTTGAGAATACCGTAGTCAGAAAATTAGTTTGACATAAAGTCAGACCTTAAAACAGATGAGTTGTTGTTTCTGAAAAAAGATGTCATCTATTCTAGGCTGTCACTCTAAAAAAGATGTAATCTCTTCTATGCTAACACTGTAATTTTTATTTTTATGCGTGTGCCTTTATAAAACTGCAAGTTTGCATATGGACATCATTGGGTGCCTGCTGATTTTTAAAGCAATTTTGACATCTTTCTGACAAGCTGTTTTAGTTGCTGCCCTAAGGTCGACTGAAGTTACTACTCATTGAGACTAAATAGAGTCTCTTTTCCTTGACAGAGATACACAAATAAATTTTTTTAGGTGAATTAATTCATACTTCACCTGAAGTACTGAGGGTGCAGAACGTCATGCTTCTGTTAATGAAATCTGTCACATCTTACTTTATATGATAAAAAATTTGGTGGATTCCATTTATGTAAATTGAGATTTATAGCATTAGATGTCTAAGTGAGAGCTGGATTGCTAAACTCTACAAGTGCAGTTAATGGAGATCTAGAACAGAATGTGGATGCTTGGGCAAAGGTGTCTACTGTCATTTTGGTTTCACGGTCTCATACTTGTCCTCCTGTTTCCAGTCCAGGTTGGTGCAGATCTCCTGCAAATCCTCTGCCATGTCTCTGTGCCCAAGTTTTAGACACAACACCAGCTCCTGAAATTTAAACAACTGAGTCTTGTTCTTGTCAATACAGGTGATGCAATCAAGAGAGCTTAAAATATAATAGGCAATGTAATAGTGCTTCTTAGATATTTTAGGTGCCTCAAGGTATTTTGTTTGGACTCCAGCTGCCTCTCTAGAACTTGAGTGAACCTGCATAGGTTCTTTGCAGTACCTGCCAGCTCCATGCAGGGGTCCTGCATAGCCCAGGCATCCAAAATGGCACCAGACACCTTTGCTTAGGTAACTGAATTGTTCCTTAGATGTACAGCCAAAGCTTATCCTCCAGGCTCCCTCTGGAACCAGAAGAAGGAGATCATGAATAATTTGCAACAGATATCTTAGATGTCTGTGTGGTTGTTTTTTTTTAAATGGAAGGATTAATATTTCTGGGAGGTGTCCTTGTTTCCTGAATGGCTATTAAGAGAGCCAAGGCAACTTGGTTAATTTTTGAGTACACACAGTAAAATGTAACCCGTGTTTCCTACTGGAAATGTATATTTCCTGCCATAAACAGATATTTCCTAAATGTTTTGCAGGCAGAATCTTGATATTACCTCCTGCAGGAAATCATAACCAAGTTTTGACATACTTCGCTTTGAATATGCAGATGGAGAAATTAAAGGAGTTGTTCTGATACAATGGTTACATAATCATATTGCAAACACAAGTTTTCTAGCTAGAAGAAGATTCATGTGCGCAGTGCCTATTACTAGTTCACAAATCACAGGAGTATAAAATAGAGTATGTAACTTTATAATCGGATTTTGCTTTTATATATTTTATAATTTTATGTATTTAGGGAGAATAGGAGATCATACTATGGTAGAAAGACCACATAGATAATTTTGCATATATATGTGTATATATTTGATACATACATACATGTATTTGATAGATAATATGGGGCAGGGGGGGAAGGAAGCAGAAAGAAGTAGTGCTCAAGCAGGGAAGGATCTCCTGAAGCCAGCATAACCCTGCAAAGTGCTGTCACTGTGCTGGTGATGAGCCAGCATCCATCCACTACAAGAGGGGCGCAGCAACAGGCACTGATCCTGCAGGATAGTCTATGTTACAGGTCACCTGCTCTCTAGTTACCAGCTGGCCGCAAGATCATCCATCCTCTGCCTTTTCTCCATCTGTTTTTCTTCCTCAGTACAGTACCCATGAACTCCCCCAGCCTGCCTCACCTTCTCTCTCTCTCCATCTCTGTCATGTTTCATAGTTCTTATTGACAGAGAGAGAGAAAGAAGTGCTTGTAGCAGATGATGTGATATGGAAATGACTCCTGTTTGTCCAGGGGAATTGATGACAGGCTTCTGCTTATCCGCAGTGGAAAGCAGCTACCCTGAAGGGGAAGGAATACCTGCTCATGCAGAGACAGGGAGGTAGTTAATGTTGCTGGGAGGTGCCAATAGACTATTTAAAAACCAACTCCAGCTGCCAGTGTTGAATCATCCAGACTTAGATGATGAAATAGATCTGATCTGTGATGACATCAATCTAGAATAATTGCAAGTATTCCATGGACAAAAAGGGATTCAAAATTATGGTTACAAACTAGAGGAATAGCCCAAATAAAGAAGGAGCAGGCATGAAGTGCTGTGTTATATAAGGAATGATGAATCCATTATTTAAAATTATAAAGATTTGGCTAAGCAGTAGGACACTAAAAAAAGGTCTTACTAGACCAGAATTTAAAGCAAGTGAAAAAGTCACAGGTGCAGTATAATTGAAAAAAGGCACATCTTACCTTGGGGTACATAAATAGAAGTGCCATTCACAAGACACAGGGTTTGCTTTGTCATTAGTTGAGCCTGAGAAAGAATGCTGCATCCAGTGTTTCCTCACTGGCTTTCAGGGAGATGAAAAGAAACAGGAGGTGTAAGGAATGGAAAAAAGTGTTTCTAATTAAAATAATTACAAAACAGGGCATATGCAGTGACATTGAAGTAAATGGGTTTGTTTAACACTGAAAGATAGGATGGGGAGAAGAAATAAAAGTTCCCAATAAGTAGAATGCTGGCAGTGAGAGAATGATGATCAGTTGCTCTTTAGAATCAATTGAATTAAGACCTGAAGAAATTAGGGAATTGATTTCAAACTGGTTTTCATCTAGCTACATTTTTTGTAGCATCTCCTTTTTTTCAGGTTTTCAAGAAGGGATTAGTTAAATACCTCTTGCAGTGGTGTTGCTCTTGCCTTTGGAGAGGCTGGGCTAGCTGAGGCTTTGAGGTGTTCTCCAGCACACTATTTCTGTGAATCTTTGCTCTGATTTAATAATTATTTCTGTCAGCACTCACAAGTGTGTCTTGGTGTGGTTTTAGCTGCTCCTGCTGGTATCATGCTGATGCCTCAGAAGATGAGAAGCTTCCCATAGGATGTTTGGAATAAATGCCAGTGCCATAAGTATATGCCTTGTGAGCTGAGATGTCATTAGTCACCAACATCGTATATACATCTTTATTGTGTTCTCAGTACCTTTGCATTGATTGCACCAGGTGTCACGTGTATGTTCTTTCAAATATACATAGTAGTCATTGAAAAAATTTATGAAGCTACAAGGTCAGGACTTCTGAGCATGTAATCATGACATATTTTTACTTCTGCTGAAAGACTTTTATCAAACCCAGGTAATGAAGAAGTACACTAATTTAAGTTAACAAGAATGGAAAATTGACAGAAACCTTATGAATTTTTACCTACTCTATACCTAGTAATTTTTTTTCACTCCCTTGAAGACAGAAAGAAAAAGAGATAAAGGAAAGAGGGATATTTATATGAAAAACTTCATAAGTGCACTGAATTTTAATTTAGATAGTTTAATGTCTGTAGTGATACAGAAAGTATGCTTGGCAGAAGACAACAGATAAACATAGAATCTTCCATGACACATCTGCCACAATGGTCCTCAGAGCCAAATGTCCTGACTCTGCTACTTGCTGGTGGTGGATACTTGGGGAGGAGACCAATAAACACACATTACTACTTCTCTAGGTTACTTTTACAATCTCCAATGATTCGTAACTTGAGGAGAGTACCTTTTGTTTAGGTGTCACCAGAGCACTGGGATGATTTAGTAACAATTCACCTTTCCCCACAGTTTTCCTTTTAATAAAGATATGATTATATAAAGAATTTAAACTTGGGTAGTATCAAGTGCAATCCATCAATACTGAAGGATCATAAAAAACTTTCAGTGGAAGAGGTTGAATAATATTAAGCTACCATTAAGAGATTTAGCTTATCCAGAACAAAATTTCTTTTTTTCTCCCCTGTGACATGGAGTCATAAAAAAATAGCTGGAAGAAGAATCATTTCAAAGCGACAGTTTATTTAATATTTGTAATTGAATGTCACAGTTCCTCATAACTACAGATATTGCAAGGAAAAAAATCCCCAAGTCTGGGCATGTCTAATTCATTATTCACTATTACAGATTTGAACTGATAACTTTGGCAAAATAATTTGTTCTCTCAGCAGTTAGGAGCTGGTTACAGGTGGCTGTGATAATATAATCTGCAATATGAATGTAATATTGCACGCAGCAGAGAGGGAAGATAAAACAGCTGTGCTGGGAGGTCTGCAGTTACACTGGATAATTGGCAGTTCAATAGCAGTTAATGACTTTTTTCTTAATACTAATATGAATGTTGAATTTTCATTAGTTCATGGGTATGTCTCCATGGCACAATACAGCACTCTGCAGAGATGCCAGAGGTACCTCTGGTGCAGCTAGTAGAATTTCTGGATGCTGTGAAGTTATGTCAACATGGAGCTTTGTACAGAATGGCTGTACCTGTGGGAGGCTGTACTGTGGGATGTCTCTGAATAAGACTTGTCTCACAAGCTTGAAATAGGTTATCTGGTGTATGACCAGAATCCAGCCAGAGCTGCTCATCAGAGTGCCCTTTAACAGAGAGAAGCGCTTCCATAAGGCAGTATTTTTTGTTCTAAAACAGGTATTTAAGACAAGGATGACCGGCCTTCCTGAAGTATCTATCTGGAGGTACTAATAGGGTAATGGGATGGAGAAGACAATGAGAGGAGTTCACTGACTTAGGATAGATGCTTTTTTTTCAGTTAATGCTGGAATGAATTCCACCTGTTGCTCCTTCTTAACCTGCCTTTTTGAAGATAATTAGAAGACAGCCCTGAACAGGTACACAGCTGAGCTTTGGTGGACTTAAGTAGTATTAGCCAGCAGGTCAATGTACTGCCTGTGAATTATGTGCACAGTGTGAACTGCAGAGGGTTTTTCATGTAGATTTTGTGTGAATTCTGAATCAAAATACATGTAGGACAGAGAAGATAGCCTTTGAAAGTAAGCTCAAATCCAAGTGATTAAAAATAGGTCACCCCTTGTTCTTTGAACTGAGATACAAGATAGCCCCACTGTCTTACTCTGCTGGCATGTTAACCCTAAAGTTACTTGAAAGGAAGAGCTTCATTCCCCTATGTTATGTTCACATGAGGGATATTTTAAGGTTTCCCATTCTGGTTGTTACTTACCCATCATGGCTTTAGCATGTGAGCTCATTGCTTTGCTGCAATGTCAAAGGTTGAGCTGTAATCCAATCAGGTGCATCTGAGCTCAGCTGGGCAGGGTCTTTCATGCTTTTGGACTGGGCTGAAGCACAGTCAAAAATCTGAGGGCTTGGCCTTCCAGGAGCTCACTCGGCTGTACAGAGAATCAGAGGACCTGTCACATTTTTCAGTCAGGAAATAGTTCAGGAAGAGTAAGAAATAGAATCTTCCAGATTTAGAAGCCTAAAATGTAAACTAATTTTCCTGCTTTATCAAATGTTATTTTGTAAACAGATGACCATTTTTCTTGGTGTTTTCTGATGACCATTTTCCCTGGTGATTTCTTATGCTACTGTGCCTTTTAGAATGCACTGAAAGTCTGAAGTTGAAAACACTAGATGATACAAAATTGCATTTAAATTCTCAATATTACTGGGTAATGCAGTAAGTCGTGTTGTTAAAGATACAAAGGATTTATTTAAGCCTTTTTTTCATAACACATTGACATGTCTTTTTTTTTCCTCTGCATCAGAAGTGATTTGCTTTAGCTTCTGACCTCCTAGGCTATTTAGATATGAATCCTATGTTATTCATTTGGACTTTCTAAGCATTTTTCCCATCATATACGATAGGTTTCTATTTGGATAACAAAAATATCTCCCAAACCAGCTGGAACTTTACATAGGAAGAGGTCTTCAGGATTTGCAGAACAGCATATATGACACTTAGTTTTGGTTTTGAGCCACAAACTATGGCACTGCTAAATTTAAGAGTTGTGGTGCTGCTGATAATCTGTAGAATGTCAGTACTTACATGCTTGAGCACAGCACCTGTGCTCAGTCATGCACTAGTATGTCAGTCACTAGCATGGATTTGTCTCAGCAGTTTCCCAGGTCTGATACTCTCTAGAGGTCAGCACATGCCAGCTCCACTGCTAGTAGGCAGCTTGGATGCAGCTAGTTGTGCTGTGAAATAATCTAGATAGAAACAAATTGTGCTGTGCAACACTCGTCCTTCAGACAAGGAAACTACTTGGCTCACTTCATTTGTTAGGTTAGAGCTATCCAGAAAGTGCAATTCATTGCATCCATGTGGGTTATGTAGCCATCGTTTCTAGTGGGAGAGCTGTGACTCTCCAGAGGGCCATACAGCTGATCTGATTGGCAGATCTGTATTAGAAGACAGCTCATTGTAGAGCTCAATGAGCTTGTAGATAATTCATTGTGCCTTGTTTCTTTCCATTCTCTGTACAGGGAATGTGGCTTAAGCCAAATGCTCATCTGTTACCCTTCTGGCAGTAAGTGACATGAATGCCACCTGCATTGGTGTCAGAGCTGTCAGCTCTTTTTTTTTTTTCCTCTTTGAGAAAATAGGTGGACAGATATTCCCTGCATGTTGGGAAACTGCTGTTGCAGACTTGTTTATGAGGGGTGAACTCTGTCTCTTGGTCTTGCTTGGCTTCATGCCCTTTGACAGCAGCTCCATGCAGTTCAAATGCTGCATGTTGACCTGCATGACTGAGAAGAAAGATGTGGCAGGTGAGAGACAGCCACCGAAGAAGAGAAGAAGGAGCTTGAGGTGGAACACAGGACAGCTACACTGGGCAGTTTACATGCACTTAAATTCAGAGGAGATATTGTTCATTGTATATAGATAAGGGTCTATAGGAGAAGGAGTTCCAGCATTCTTACTTTGTGAAAACAAACTAAAGAAAGTACCAGAGTCCCATAAGCAGCCTTTGTTAGGTACCTAGAAGGTAGGTGCAAATTGCACAGATGAGATGGACTGGATTTCACTTTAACCTTATGTGACAGAGAAAGCAGGTTGTCCTTGGGCAGTAAGGGCTTATGGAATGTGTAGAGAAGTAGTTAGCAGTAGCTGTGTGTGTTTGTGTGATGAATGAGAGGTGATTAAGAGAAATCAATTTTAAGGAGGAAATATCTCATTTCCTTTTAATCAAAAATGGTGTCTCCTTTGGCATTTCATTTTTTTTTTTTTTCCCAGAAAAAATGGTGGAGCTAGCTGGGGAATAACTTAGCTATTTGAAAAATGCTGATTATCTGCGTGCAATTCTTTTTATAAACCATCCCCCTTAAATGAACAGGAAAAAAAAAAAAAGAGGAATAAAAAGATGGGCAGTGAATTAGCAAATGCATTTAAGGTAGCTGATCAGCTTATCTTTTCAGTAGACCCACTTTAGTCACATGTTCATATATTATTAACCTGACTGCATCAAGGCTGATACTGTATGTCTTTCCCAGCATACCCATTTATGTGATGTTGGGTGCCTTTTGAATTGGATGCTGGTGCTGTAATTTGGAAAGGGAAGCCGGAAGTTTGCATAATATAATCTTGTTATCCATTAGTATAATAGCCTTTATTGGTTTTATAAATATCTGTAATACCATCATAAGTGATCTGGAAGATGGGATACTTTCCAAACTGGTATTCTATGATTTCATGATCTTTACATTAAAAAGAAAAGCTTCTGACTGTCTAAGAAGATCCCTTTTGTTTAGCCTTCCTCAAGGAGTCATCTAGCCCTAACGCTTGTGGTGTTATGCTTTTCTTTCATTAGCACATCTATAAGGTTCTCATGTACAATCTTGCATTATATTCCTGTAAGTTACTTAGAGACACACATGTATAGCATCATTTAGTAACCTGCTGGCACAAAGGTTTCTTAAATGCAAGGTGGCTTAAATGAAAAAAGAATTACTCCAGTGAGATATAAGTATAACCATTAATTTGACTGCTGGTGCTCACTGAGCAGCTGTCTTTAAGACAGGAGTCACAGTCATTTACTGCTACTTTTCCCTACAAGTCCCTGAATGATTTTTGTTAATAGCTTGAGCAAGTGACCAAATCTCATGAGACTCCTGTATGAGTCTTTTGCAATTTTTCTTTCTCATCCCTTTTGACTCTTGATTATTCACATCTTTTGTGCTGGAAAGCAGGAGGCTGGGTTTTTCTCATCATTATTTTTGTAGCCCTTTTCCTAGGATATGTAGTCTCAAAATAAGAAAAAAAAAAACAACCCCCCCCCCAAAAAAAAACCCAAAAAACCTCGAAAAAACCAAAATATCATGTTGTGGGGAATACCAGATCCATCCCTCTCCCTTGAAAACACTGCTGAATGAAGCTAAATACAAATATAATTTGCTACTTTCTGGCACACAATTAGCTAGCTCTCCTGAGCTTGATACTGCAAAATATGGTAATAAATGAGTTTTAAAATTCTTTGTACTTCTATATGCTGATTGTTTTTAACATTTACAGAGCAATATTGAATGTCATATGTACCCTATTGTGTGTGGTATTGTTGAATCCTGTGTCTCTTTATATATTCATGTTATTGTGGTGCCCTTCATGATCATAAAACAAGAGCAAACCTGAAATAAAATGTTATGATGAATCTATACTTAATGGCAGATCACTTTGGAGGTATTCGATTAAAACATGGCAATAATGCAGTAACAGTGCTGAAAATTCAGAAGATGGATTTAGTTAATTGATTCTAGAGGACACAAAATTAAACACTACCTCTCAAAAATGAGTGATAAATCTTCAGATACATGGAAATAATGGGTATGAAGAATTGACTAGATGTAATGTTGATGAAGGCAATCAAAGGATGAAAGTGTCAGGGTTACTTTTCAATCTGTCATTGAATTGTGGTCATCTATCACTGCAACTAGATTTTGTCCTAGCTCTTACTGTCGCCACTAGTATATTTCCATCTTCTTCTCCTGTTGTCCCTTGCCAAGCCTTCATGTCTGTTATTCTCTGGTCATTTGTTGTCAGAAGTGATATTTTTTCATCAGTTTGTGCAGCATAACCAACTCCCTGCCAGTTAGGCTGTTTCATATTCTTCAAGATGCCCTTGCCTACAGCCAGCGCCCCATCCTCAGTGCTCAATGCTCAGCCTCAAATCCTTTGCCATGTTGCCTTTGCTGCTGGTGTGGCAGAGCTGTCAGTAATTTATTTTTTTTAATGGCATGCTAATTTCTTTGAAAACAGAAAGTGCTTATTTTAATGATACCGTTATACAATGTCTTACCTGTTTATTTATTTTGACTTGAATAGCAGATACTTGTGCTGTATAAAGAAATATAAGAAGGGTTATATTTTTAAAAACGTTGCTGCACCAAACCTTTGCAAAAAAATCCTCAAGTATACTTCTACCTGTACTTTTGCTGCATTGAGCCATACCATAACTGTGACTGTTTCTAATGGGATTAGAGGATGCAAGGAAGGAAGGTGGGAGGGAATTGTTCAATGTTTAGATTACTATATGATCACAGTGGAGTGAAAGTTCAATTTTATTTGGTTATCATCGTTCAGCGGGGACAGGATAGGTTGATTGTTTTTCACAAAACCTATTGGTGAACAGGCAGGCACTCAGAAGCAGCTGTAGTCTCCATGTCATCAAAATCATGTATTCAGTAATCCTCCAAGACAGTTATTTTATTGATTGACTGAAAAAACTCCAGAGGAGACTAGTTTAGCATATTATGTCATATCAGACTTCTGAGGAACACATTGTCTTTTCCTTTCCAGGGCAAATACTGTGTCAAATTTGGCTGTTACATGCAGTGGTGCAATTCCACTGGTTAAAGAGAAGAGGTTTTGGCCCATCTTGTGCTGTCTGTCATACAGAATGGCAGAAGCAAATCCATCCAGCACTAATGCTGATATCCCGACCACCACTTATCCCATTGTGTCATCATAGGATGGCACTAAAGCTCCAGACTTGCAGATCTTCACACCAAAAATGGAATTTTTAAGTATTTAGGTATCATCACCCGAATTTTTAGGTGCTTTGAAGGGCAAGAAATGGCCATGTTTTCAATTCTGTGTATAATCCCTGAAAAACTAGGACTCCAGCATTGTGATTATTGGAGTGTGTGCTAAAAGCAGTGGCAGAATTGTATGTAATTAAAAAACTGAATTCCAAAACCACTTCAAATTGTCATTTCTTTGAATTTTTTTTCAGACATTACCTGTGTTGCTTGTCCCTTGGTATGTACAAATTTTATGTCTCATCCTACCCACTCCATTTTTTTTCTTTTTTTTTTTTTTTAACGCAGAGGCAGCAAAATATGTAACAGAGCTGTGTTCAGTTCAACATCTTCATACAGATGTGAACCAATCACTCCTCAGGTTTGCAAGAATATTGGCTGGAGCTCTCAAATGATGATGTGTTTCTAAAACCTGCCCTTTTGCATTAATTACTCTCCAGCTTATCTTTGTTGTTGTTAATAGAGGGTTCTCTTTAGTGGCCAATAACAATAATGCCTGTGGGGATTCCTGCCGATACCTTTCTAGTGTTGTTATGTAAATTTTATGCGTGAAAATGGGATTTTTTAATCTAGAGGTCTAGGAAACAGCCAGATCCTTTTCTGGGGTCTAGGTGTTGGATGTTGTCTCAGTACAAGAGACTAAATAAGAAACTGAGCATTCTCTTTGGGCATGTTGTTGAAAATACCTCCCTGGAGCTAATATTCTCTTTCTGTCTGGGTAAGATACAGAAAAGAGCTTGTCAGGCTGAGCAGAAAACAAAATTTGTGTGCAATAGGCTCTGTTTGACACTTAGAGGACTTGTCTTTCTTATTTCTGTAGTCCTTACTCTGCTGCAGTTCATGCTGAGAGCTGGCTCAGCCTGGCTAGCTTGGGATCAGAGGAAAAAGAAGGTGTTTTAAGACAACTTCTTCCATTTTTCCCTTGAACTGTTCTATCTGATGGAGATGAAAATATTTTCTTAATTCTTTTCAAGCTAAACTCCCAGTGAAAAATATGAAAACGAAATTAAAAAAATTATTATATCAACCAATAGGTCCAACACCATTTCTTCTCTTTGTTTTCCCTTCACAGGAATAAACAAGCCAGAGTATTAAACATGATAAAAGAGCAGGTTGTTTTTTTTTTTAATTATTCAGTAATTTTCAGAGCCTTGGTGTCATTTAGAGTTAGGATACATCCTAAAGAAATTTTTAAAGACTGTACAGTTCAACAGTTACTGCTGGACCATGAAGAAATATCCCCAAGAACTGAATTTCCCTGAGCTGCTTTTATGTTTGTGTGTGTCTGTGTTTCTTCTGCTGCCCTACCATGACACTCGACTTCCAGAAAAAAACGTAGTGGGGGGACATGTACAGATATTGCTACCATTAGATTACTTCACAACAAATTTTGGAAAACATTCCTGAGTACTCTAACTCCAAGCAGTCCTACTAGTAAATTCTTGGAGCCCTCACAAATTATTTTGGCCCCTGCCAGCTGTTACTCTCTTTCCAGGCTTTCCAGGCACTGCTCAGGAGTCTGCAAGTGCCAGAGCTGCTTCTGACACCCAGCTAGCATACAGACATCCCATTTTGGAGGGTGAGATAGTCTAATAGTGAAGACTTGAGATGCTCATGCCAGAGTATATGTTTAATATTCTAGTCGTGTTTAATCCACTAGTACAGAGATAGCTATAGAGTCTCTGAGAAATTTATCTACTGATCTGCAGGCCTAATAAATTCAGCTCTTTTTTTGGTACCAGAAGTACTGTCTGTACTGCATTTAACCTTATTAAGCATCCTCACTAAGCCATACATGTTGAACTTTTAAATGGAGGTGAATTCTCAGCAGGAATTCAGAGTTGGTAAAAATTCCCTGCAGTTTTCTGTGACAAAAGGCTCCAGTGATGTTTGCAGTTTAGCTTTTCCCAATTTTTTTTTTTTTTTTTTTTTTTCTGGACAAAAGTGCATGGCTCCAGACTCAAGCTTCAGACCTCCAGCTGATGCTGCAGTGGCAAGTTGTCTCTGTTGGGTGCCATGGCCAGTTGTGTGATGCCATCACCTTGTTCTTTTTATCCTTGGCATCATTAGAGCGCTTTTGTGATGCAAATTTAGCTTCCACTTTCCTTTATAGCACTCCAAAGAAATATTTAATTTTCAATATGTCTAAGAGATGAGGGGAAAAATGTCAATAAAGTTAACATGGATAAAAATTTGTTTGGTGTATACTCAAATTAGGTGATTTTTTTTTTAATGCCACGTAGAATTACTGTGGAGGCTTTATGTTAACAAAAGTGGGAAATTGTCTATTTTGGAATCAAATCAATGGAAAAGGAAGCCAAGAGACATTGCCATTCTTAGCAGCAATCTGTAAGATTTCCATTAAAAATGCCTTCTTGGCACTGAGCTACCTGTGTGCTCTGCAGGAGGACCTCACAGCGTCCAGAGAGTCTGTTTCTGCCTAAACGTGTCTTGGCTCTAGTGAAGAGTCTGACGAGTGAGATGTGGGTGAGGAATAGATAGTTTACAAATCCAAGGCACAACACAGTCTGTAAGGGGATGGATTACCGGAATGTCACGTTAACTATGTGTTTGAAATAACTGGAAATCACTTTTCATTAATAGGTCTCAAAGTTCCATCTAAAGGGGCTTAAAAGTCTTGTGCTGGGGGACAACAGACAAGAGATGAAACACGTCCTAGATCCTTCAGCTGACCAGTGAAACCTGTCTTTCTGAGGTCTGGTCCAATTTTTGGTGACAAAAGCTGGTATTGTTCAGCCCAGTAGGTGAAGATCTGTGGAAGTTTGGGTGGCCAATGTCCGTATTAAATGCTGAGAGTTTGCTTTGTAGAAGTAGTTTCTGGTTTGGTTCAGTGGGCATAATTCATAGTTGGTGCTCTATGTATTCTTACGGAGAGCACCTCTGGCTTGGGCCCATCCAAGTTGTACAGAAAAGTTGTAGATCCCCATCCCTGAAAGCATTGAAGGTCACATTGAGTGGGGCTTTGACCAGCCTGGGACAGTGGAAGGTATCCTTGCCCATGGCAGTGGGGTTGGAACTAGGTGGTCTTTAAAGTCCCTTCCCACCCAGAGTACTCTATTATTCTATGATTTTGTGACATGCTTCAGAACAGGTTTGCAGCATGCACCAAGGTGTAGAAAGGGAGACCATGTGGGAGATGCACTTCAAAAGCATATTCCCAATTAGAACCACAGTGCTAATATAGATAACTCAAAGCCATACTGACTCCTGTTTTTAGAATTAATTGTCATTTCATTTTGGGACACTGAAGCACATCTCCATCTGATGTGTTACTTATTCATGACTTAATTAGCAGCTAGTTTGAAGTGATACCTTCCTCTTTACTCTCATTTTTCGACTGTTTGTGAGTGGCAGTGATAAACAGGTGTAAGAATTGCTGTGTCAGTTAATAAAAAATATGTCTTAGCCTAGTATCATATCTCTCACTGGGGCTAGTGTCAGATGCATAATGAATAACAAAAAAAAAAAAGCTGTGTTTCCATGACTTTGCTTCAGGAATATATGTGGTTGCAGTTGGTTTCTTAATGCTTAATCTAAACGATATTAAAATAAATTTTTCTGCTTATTTAGCCAATGAGCACCTACATAAAGGGAATATATATAAGTTTTGGCCACAAAACGTGGCCAAAGTATGTCATACTTTTCTACAATGTATTGTTGTAATGCTCATCATTATCATTGTCAGCTGTACTCATTCAATCCCCAGAGCTGCCCAGTGTTAACTACTGACAGTGCCATGAAATCTGCCCCTGTGCACACATGTAGATTTTGGAAGTTGCTTACTTTCACCAGCTGTTTCCTCTGAATGTCAGAAAACTTCCAGCTGCAAGTGGTATAAAGCAGTGCGTGTCTGTCAGTGGCTGTAACAGGGAAAAGCTGTAAACTCTCCCTTAAATTTCTGGACTTTCTAGTCCAGAATTTTGCAAGCAGCAGATTTTTTGCATTAATTTGCACTAGTCCTCAAAAATCTTTCTAAAGTAATGTTTGAATTATTCTACTGGGAATTCAGGAAGAGAAAATCCAAATGTCTTCGAGTATTCAGTCATGGATTAATAGAGACTATTTTTCCTCAAGCTCCTTTTGCTTACAATACCGAGTTCCACGGTATAAGGTGGTGTGTAATCCCTGAGATGAGAGTTTTTGATGACTTCAATGAACTTTAAAAAAAGAAACTGTAATACATTTTGAAAGAATTTAAAATCTGTATTTTTTTAATGCAGAATAGGAATTGAGAGCAGATGAGTTATTCTTTCTGGAACTCGTGACTCCTCCTTTCTAAAATGATAAAGCTTCAGAACTAAATCATTGTGAAATCTGGGACAGAAAATCCAATAGAGCTCAGGTTTAACTATTGCATCTCAGGGAGTAGACAATAATTTGTATTTGCTTCATAAAAAAGTGGAAAACAGGATTATTTTCCTGTAGTGAGGTCATACTTGAGGTATGGCACCTGAAGACAAACACACTTAATCAGGAGTTGGTGACGAGTCCCCGAGTGTCTCAGATTAGACATACTTTGTGGTTCCTACTACACACACAGACCTTTCACTGACACAGTCTTAATTTTTCAGTATGTACTTTCTCAGGTTCTTCACCTCACATCTTCTTTGCTGTTACCTACCATGGAACCAGTGTAGAGTTTTCCAGATAAGTCAATTGCTGTAGTCTCAGGTGTGCTGAAGAGCAGGAGGTGAACAGAAAGTGGACAGACAAAGGGAGAAGCTAATCCTTGCTGCAGAGTGCTCAGAAATCCCTCCAGTGGTTTATTTCAAGTGGTCTTTTTCAGTTCAAAGACTTTTTTTTGCCAAATGACCAAATGGTGCAAGAGAATGCACAAGTGCCTATACATTCTTCACCCTTCCTTAAGGACACCTATGAGTTTTTAGACTCCAGTGTGGATTCCTGCTGTGATCAAATAGGTGCCTTTTGTGGAATTAAAACTCTTAGTTTGGCAGGGTATGAAGAAAAGGCTCTGTAGAAGCCAGAAAGAATTCTGGAGTTTAGGGCAGGAGCACACCAAGTAGTAGACTAAATATTATTATCATAATGCTGATTTTTTCCTATGTATTTCTAATTTAATATGAAACTGAATACTGAATAATATAATAGTGAAACATTTACAGAAATGTGGCAACAAAACATTGATTTTCTTCAATGACTTTTTTTTTTCTAAATTACGTTTTCTCAAAATCAATATATTTTGGCAGACAAATGTTGATGCTACTTTTTATCATTGTGGAATCAACTACAATGCTACTAGAATCTACTCATGGTGCTAAGCACTCCTAGCAAAGTAAAAGGGTGTGTGTGTAACAAAACCACCGTCTCTGTGCCTGCTGAATCTCTTTGGCGATTAGTGGGAATTAGTGGGAAACTAAAGATTTAAAATGGCTTTTGTTTACTTAGTACTATGTAGAAGCAACAGCACAACTAACTCTAGGAATGCAAAAGTGTATTAAAGCCCGAGCTTTAAAGTTCTTTTGTCACTGTTATTTTAGACAGCACAGGTAAAACCAGTATTTCAGCATATGATGACCACTCCTGTGTTCTGTAATTTATTCCATGTCATATTCTAGGAAGTCTCTGTTTGAAATAAATTTATTGCATAGATATGATTGGCCATTTATTTGATTATTTATTTTTTAGCTTTTTTTTTTCCAGAAAAGCATGCTTAAAAAACTTTTGTCCTTCCCAGTGAGATCCAGATGTGTCAGATACTTTCAGAGAAGCAAGCATCACATAACTATTAAATATTTCTCTGAGAGTTTTTAGTTGCAATCAATTCTGACAGACTAGTCTCAAAAGATAGCATGTGAATACAGCCTATTAGGCAGGTCTTTATGATCCATTGTAAAATTATATCCAATCAAAAAAGGTCTGCTGCTCTTAGGGTGTTGTTTCTTCTATGAAGTTAGCTGAATGACTGCATGAAGTATATGGCTGTCACTGTGGACAAAGCAGATGTGAAGGACTGTTAAGCTATTTTGTCTGATGAAGACTAGAATGAAAAGTGTAGCACTGGGACTGGGTGTGCCAGCCAGCAGTGTGTGCACAGATACAACAGCATATCCTTAAAGACTCTGTAAACACTCAGGTTGAACTGAAGCAGAGCCTGACTAAGAGAGTTGTTATATACCAGGGTTGTAGAAGTCATTAATTGATGCATGTATTGATTAGATTTTTAATTCCTAGGTAAGACCACAGGTATCACAAAAACCACAGAAAGCCCTCAGCTCTCAGCACAGACTTCGAGCTGGGGCCATGCTGGGATAATTTCGTGCTCCTTAAGATCCTGCTGTTCTGCTTACAGTCCAAGCTCAGGAAAGTAGGTCCAGGTATGTGCAACGATGTGGCTTTTTAAAAGCCATGTCACTGAATTAGAGTGATTGCTACTGGAGGAGCAAGACTGCTTTACAAATTGCTTTAAAATAGAGACTGAATCTCCTTGAATTTTATGCTTGATGCATAATTTGCCCATTTATTTTCACAATAGAATTATTTAATATGTTTTTTACAATTTAACCATAACAGAAAGTACATATTTAATATCCTCAATAACTTGTGTAGGTACATATATATTATTGAATTATGGTAAAGAGGAAAGGAAATACTCCAGGTGAAACTGAAAAGGCTTTCTTGAAGTTGCAGTATTTTCAATTGTGTCTTCCAGTGAGGCTGCTAGTAGCAAGCAACAAGCTGCCTTCTTGCCAGAAACTTCTGAATTGCTGTGGAAAGTTTTTTTCTTGTTCTTGGTGCTGACACATGACATACATCTCAGATGGTGGCCTGTGAGCACTGTCATGCACCCAATACAGATGACAAACTTGTTTCTTTGATGAGATCGTCCCATGACTCAAGATATGTGCCAGAACCTGCAATATCTCACTTCTGAAGTTAGTGCAGAAAACTGTGATGTTTTGTATCAATTGGGAATTTTATTTAAAGGTGCTTTATGTAATCTCTTTTATGAAAATAGGATGGTATTCAACTATGCTACATTTCAATAGTTTAGTTTAGATTCGGTGCACTAGGATAAAGTTATGGATGTAATTGATCGCCCTCCATTAATTGCCCAGGTTTTGCTCACGTTATTTTTTGGGGGAAAATGCTGCATTTTCTTCCTTTGCCTGCAGAATAATTTAGTGTGAGGGTGGTATTGTTTAACTTCAAACTTTATTAGTGTTATCTATGCATAAAACAATCTATTTAAATTAATTGGAATGACAATTGCAAAACATGTCTTAGGACCAGTATTTCAGAAACATGCTGATTTTGGAAACATTTCACAGAGGAATAAATTAAAATAGGCAGGTAAAAATCGAAGCTTTAAAAATATCTCTGCACTGGGTCCTGTGAACATATTAACATAAAAAATTATTTCCTATAATTTTGGGTATATCTTACTGATGCATTAGACTCCTAGTACTATGTGCATGTAAGGGTACTAATAAATGTAAAAAATATTCATTTAATAGTGCATAGACAAGCATATCATTATTTAGAACTTGTTGATTGCTTAATAGAACATTACTCATCTGGATGGTCATTTTATTTTCCGTTAAGATATCTCATAATACTAGAAATTAACACAGGCAAACTTTGGACATTTTACATAAATGTGTCCTGGCGTGTTGTCATTTAATTTTTCAAAATAACATTTTTTTGTGCAGATCATGCTTCTGCTTGAACAATTCATACGCATTTTTGTAGTGTCTGAACTGCTTCTCCTCGTAAGGTAGGCATTTGCCTCCAAGGTAGAGTCCTGTGTTGCACTCAGCCTTCTGCAAGTCTTCCAGTTAATGTTTTAGAAAGGTAAAATCATGGATAATTCTATATTCTCAAAGAGAAGGAAGTAGGATCAACCAACTCTAAATGTTGTATTGTTTCACTGAATTCTGTTTTTTGTTCCTGTTCATTAAAAAAAAAGTGCTTTAAAGAGTTTCCTTCTTTCAGACCTATAATGCTAACAAAAATAACTCCTGTTTCCATTACCACCTTGAGCATTTTTTTCCAAGTACTTGGATAAAATTAGAGGATTAAAAAAATTGTATACTTTGAATTTTTTTTCTTTTGCTAGAGTTACTGAGTATTTCTTAATAATAAATTGGATGACTGCAAAATGTAGAGAAATAGTACAAAAAAAAGCTTCTTTCTGCAGTTGCATTATTATATTTAATGTTTTCAAAACCAGGTGTTGACCTATACTTATTAACATGTTACTGTTAAAACTCTAAAGTACACTTTTTCATTGGTTTTACTGCAGGGACTGATAAAAGCAGTAGCAATTCTAACATTCTCCCTTCTGGCAGTTATTTTAAATGGTCTTTTATACTTGGAGAGGTCATCATAAATTTCTAATGCTAGTCCAAATGAAGTTTGTTACAAGTTCTTGTACTGCAGTGACACATAGTGCATTTAATAATGCAGCAGAGTGGCCACTGGAGGAAAAACCCTCTAAATAAGCTGTAAGTGACTTCCAAACTCCCAGAGCATCCCAGAGAGTCTCTGGAGGCTCTGGGTAGGTTCTCTGCTATGTTAATTAAAACCAATTTCTATAATGTGGAGAACCTGCCTTGATTATAGTCATAAATTTCTAATCCCTTTTTTGTCGTCTCTTAGAAGCGTGGATGATTTCTGACAAGAATTATTCATTTTGGCTTAAATGTTTTTATCGTGTTCTTGAGTGGAAATAGGAGCAAATGCAGCTTCACCTTTTGGGAATAGAAGTGGTTTTAAAAGATAAACATGTCTTCCCATTTTTATTATTTTCTATACCACAAAGAAGCAGAAATGAAGAGTCAGGGATAAAAAATAAATTATTCTTCCCACAGTCCTAAATTTATTGCTCCACCAGAAGTCAGCTAGAACTTGAAATACTTACTGTCCCCTCAGAGCCACTAGATTTAGTCAAATTGAGAATATTTAACTCCCATGCATTTGAGAAGTCTCAGAAGGAGCAGACTGCTCCAATGGTGTGAGTGACATGGGTGAGAGGAGGCAGTGAGGGGCTGCTCCCTCCTGGAGCCTTCACTGAAGAATCACCATTTCCAGACCTGTGTTGCTCACCCCAGGTGATGGAATGTTGCAGCAGCTGTGGTGTTTTAATTCTTCTTCCCTCTTGCTGACAGCAGAAACCTCTGTACCTGCTTCGAAGAGAGATTGCCAACTGCAAAAGGGAAGGAAAAAATAAACACGGTGTATGCTCTGGGTCAGCTTTGCCAGTGTTCCGTGCTCTGCTGAAACATGCTCAGCCTCTGAAGGAGCACAGCCCCAGGGCCCACAGTTTGTAATCTGGCTGCAGGATTTCCTTTCAGCTCAGCCATTCAAAACCCCTTTGGAAGGGACAGCGCTCTGGGCATTCTGGGCAGTCATGCTTTTTCTGCAGTCCTTTTGTCTTGGTTCATAGTGGCATTGTGGCACAGTAATGCAGAAAGTATGGAGAACAAAGGGGAAGCCTTGCCAGGGTTGTTCAAACTGGCAATGATGTTTTAAGTCCTGGCTTCAGCACTACTGTGAGGCATGCTTGGGTCGGTGTTGGAACCCAGGACATCCCTCTGGCTGCCCTGGCTGTCTCGAGACCCTGGCAAGGGGCTCAGAGACCCTGGCACTAAGTCAAAAACACCTGTGGCTTCGATTTTAGCCCATGGAAAAAACTGCCAACTCTGTATGAGGAATTACAAGCCACAAGGGTTTGAGTAGTGTGGTAGTTGAATTAACACAGGGTGAAAAAGTAGAATTTTGGGGCTTTTTAGAATGGGGTTCAAGGGGACAAGATGGAGGGATTTGGGCATGTCCTGACCTTCTTCTCCTTCTTCTTGTCCTCCATGTCTTGCTGTGATGGTGACACTTTTCTATTGGTTTAAGGTAGAGACACACTGTCTAACATAAATGATAGGTATTGGCACATTATTGTAAACATAGTACACATAGTTTTTAGTATAAAATGTAAACACCACCCTAGAGGGCAGACGGAATGCCATGGCCAACTTGCTAGACAGAGCTCAGCAGGTCAGAGAAAGAATGTTATAGATAAGAGAAAATAAACAACCTTGAGAAGCTGACCCTATGCATTCAGATTTCTTCTTTGGCTGCACGGGCTGGGAAACAAGGACTTTTACAATCTTAGGGTCATCTCGTCACCATGGACCCTGAGAGGTTGGAGTGTGAGTTACAAGCAGTCCTGATGTGCAAGGTCTTGCTAAATAAAAGTGAATAAAGGTGCCTTCCTGACTTGGTGTTGTAACTGGAGAAAAAATGCTTTTTAAATGTTTTTTTGTGGATAATTTTAGAAAATACAGTTTCAAGGTTTATGGTCTGTTTAAAAACACAATTTGGTAAATGACCTGATACTTCAAGAGTAAAATATTTTATGAGTAAAGCCTTCTTTTTCCCTTACATTGTTCTCATGCTTGGCTAGTTCAAGTGCAACATCATGTACAGTATTAACTGGCACTTTGTTTTATGCCACATAATCTTCTTTACATTTTAAATTTTAAAACCAGAATGCACATTCTGTAGGAAGATCAGGAAAAAAAGTCCAAATAATTGTTAACAATTAGTTAGAAATTGTTTACATCTCAATGAAGGAATGGCAAATTGGCTTAAGGTTTAAGTGGCATCACATCAAACACAAGAATACTTTCTCTAACCACATGATACACTCTAAATTAACACCTTAATCCTGAGATAATCTCTGCTTATAGTGCACAAATATTGAAAAGATTAAGAGCAATCCAGAGTCATTAGAGGAAACATAACATATGCATACCCATGTTTAGAACAACTGTGAGGAAGAGGTGGTCAGTGGGATTTGTTGAGCTGTGGAGGAGATTTACAGTTAACTAGTGGAAATCTCCATTTATAAACTGCATACCTACGTGCTTAGGAAGAAGCAATTTCAAATCATTAAGTGACAAGATGACTCACTCATAAAATTTGAATAATATAGTTTTGGGTGTACATACCTCATTTGTAAAATGTATTTCTTCAATACCATTGTGATCCTTAGCAAAGAAAAATGATTGAGAATGCAGAAGTATTAAGCCTCTAATATTTGCCTTTGAAGAACTCATTGAACACTTTTTGTCTTCAGTTCATTTTTTAATTGAGGTCTGAATCATATTCATGACATGATCTTAACCTTCAAGAAAGAGTGTAGAACTGGAGCAATGTGAAGTCTATATTCCCTGATGAGTGAGAGATCCAGCACTGGAGCAGAGGGGTGGGCTGAGATCATCTGGCAGAAGGGAAGTCACAGTGCTGAACGGGAAGGTGGCAGTGCTCTGTTTTATGGCCAGGTGTCAGATGTGAAGTCTAATTGTGTCTGTCACATCTTGAAACTGATTATGAAGTTCTATTAGTGCTTCTCAGATATAAAATCAATTTGTAAGGCATTTTGCTGTGTTCTGTGTTTTGATCTGTGAGAACTCACTTTTTAAAGTTTTTTTTTTTTTTTTTGTGCAACTATAAGGGCTAGAAACCTCTAAAAAAAGTGAAGTTATCTGTCTCCAAAACCAGAGCTGGTTTCCTGTACCTTTAATTTTTTTTATGCAGAGCTCCTTGGTAATGGGATGTGCCTCTGAACAAAACCTCCAGAAGAATGAAAATCAGAGGGAGGTAGTCAGGATGAAAGAGAAAAGTGCAGTAAATTGGTAGGATTTGTTCTTCCTTGAAGTTTTCGGGAAGCATACATAATTTTTGATTTTTCTCTCATGAGGCTGGTCCTTCAAAAAGTCTTTATGCAAGGTCCTGCACGATATTTCTTGATGTGAAGTTGGAGTACTGCGAGTAAATAATAAGTGATTGAAAGAAGCATTTTCCATTACAGACTAATGTAAAATAAATTGTAGCTAAGTTTCTTCAATCTTCCATTAGGTTCTGTATGTAATGGAAAGTTCTTTTTTCACTTCTAATAGGGCTGGAAAGATTTGAATATAGAAGTGGATAGTCTTCAATTTTGTAGCTGTTTTACTTGCCAGCTATGTGCCCAGATGTATTTCTAGCTGTATATCTACAATAAGTGTACCTGAAAATGCTGGAGAAGGAGAGTCCAAATTATCTGAAAGGCACCATGATTCATTATTCTTCCTCCAAGTGAGATTTCTCTGGCTTGATAGCTCTGAATCTCAGCCATTTTATTTAAATTTTCAGACACTTCACAGAGAACATCAAAAAGACAGGTTTCATTGAAATCTCTTGACCCATAAATTATTGAGAAAACACAATAAATAATTCTTCCACTGTTTTAGTATTTTTATAGAGAGTTGTAATGTTTACATGTATCAAGAGCACAGACAGCCTAATTTATTATTATTATTACTTGAAATCTATCTACAGCATGGCATACTTTGGTTTTGTTAATAATTGAGAATTTTATTAGGGTATGTGCAATAAGCTCCCTTATTTTTCAGACAATGAAACCAGATTAAGAATTGATAACTGCCTATGTTATGCATAGTTAAGAGTCAGTGTTTAGCTTCAATGGTTGTCCACTGAGTGAACTGCTAGTCATTTAATTAACTAAATATGTATTTATTGAACAGATTTGAAAAGATACAGTATGCAGTGTAAGTGGGTTGTAGTCCTACTATATTTGTTTATCACCAAAATCACTCAATTTATGTTATTTGGATGAGAGCTAAGGCATAATTAAATTGAATCAGGTTTTCAAGGCATGTATAGCAAAAATTTTACTCTCTAATGAAAATGTTGGAGGGGGAAGAACTAATTTGGCCTGTGTTGTTTACAGCTTTGAGCTTGCATATAATTTTACCAGGACTGTTTCAAACCATTTATTTTATGTCCATCCCCATTTCTTTGAAAAATAAGGAAGGGAATGAAAATAGCTGCTGGAAATTTGGAAAAGATTGTGCTTTGTGTTTGCAGAGGTTTCAATCTATATGGAAAGCTACTGCCAAATCACTTCACAGCCTGATACATCCTAGTGTACTCAATTAAATCAGTTGTATTTGGGACAAATTGTTTGATTTGGAGGATATTGAAAACCTATCTTAAACTTTTTGAGGTTTTACACATTAAGCTGATCAAACTGCCAAAATTTCTCTCGGTGACTGGAGTACAGAACTAAGGCTGCTTTTGCATTTTAAGGAAGGGAATTTGAACACAGACCTCAACTACAGGTATTCCACTTCTAAGGTCAAATGTGCTACTGCATGCTTGCAAGGGTTGGGTCACAAATCCCACTTCAGATTTTCACAGGCCAAGAGTAAAAAATCCACTTTAGCAAACATCAGCCTGGATTATTCGTGCTTATAACTGTGTAGTACTGATGTTCTATAACACCAGTATCTTGAGGAGAAGCTGCTGGTAAACAAGCACATGTAAGTCAACATTTAATCCAGAAATATACTGGAAACACAAAGTAAATTGTTTACTTTGGTGATAGTGAATATTTTAGGTAAAAGAAGAAAAATAATATCAATGGGTACAGGGTTCAAGAACTGATAATACAGATAAAAATACTTTTTTTTTTTTTTTTTGCTATGAATTCTCTAATGATAATACCTATCACAAATTATTGCTTCAGAAACTTGTAGTTGAACTAAATGTGGCAGATATTACACCTGGATCTTAGGTACAAAACTGCTTCTTCTGCCCTCCATTATCCTACTGAGATGTATACTGGGCTCTTGTTGAATTGCTGCACAGCAATCACGCTTTGACTTACACTGCTTATTCCAGGCTGGAATTTTGATTAGTTAAGATGAAAATAACTTCTTTGCCTACTTCGCCTTTGTAATAGATCATGTAAAATAAAAATTGGGCGCTTTTAGCTGTACAGATGATTTGATAATATTTGTACTCTTTTTAGTAATGTTGAGACATGGTGCCACCATTTGTGTCCTTATAAAATGTAATTAGGTATTGAACATTTGCCTTTAAAAATGTTCAGCCCGAGCTACTTTTTTTTTGAGCAGTGTGGCAATAGACCATGAAGTGGAGCATACTCAGGTCTCCTGATGCATCACATCCCACAATATTTTCTTCATGAAATGTTTAGTAATGTTTTAATGTTTATTTAACAGGCCTTATTTACTTTGCTGCAAACTGCAGCTGAGAGGCATCAAACCACCTATCTATGTACTTAAAAATACATTTAAGTGCCTAGCTTTGTTCGGTTTAGGAAGATGTTAGCTGAAGTGATACACTTGCTGAATTGGAGTAAATGCTCTTGGAAATAAATAAAATAAAACGTGGAAGTTCTTTGCTGTCCATAGTTCATGCAAACCACTATCCTCCAGTACTAGAAATCTCAAGTTTAAACTTTACTTATAAAAAGGTTCAGTAATTTCCTCATTAGCTGAAATATGGCTACCTACCTTCATAGAGTGTTGTTTCTTGTTTTGCACTTTACAAGTGCATAGCTTTTGCCTTAGAGGACACCCCAAATGAACAGTGCAGTAGTAGTATAGATATGGAAGATAAGTTTCAAAATAAATCACCTCTATTTCTGCTGCACTGAACAAAATCTGGGTTTAAAAAATGATCCTAGGGCCCCTTGCCCATTTTCTTCATCTTTGTCTTCATCTTCTTTGCCACCTCTGCCTTATATCATCCGCATTCTTTCACTGTAACATTTCTCTGACATTACTGGAGTGCAGTTTTCCTGCTTTTTTTGTTTGTTCATTCCTTCAGTTTATCTATTGATAAAATACCAGTGTTTTTCTACTAGAAGTCAGATGTCACTACTCTGAACCAAGACCCTGATAGGGCAGTGTCCCTTTTCTGGAAATGGCCCACAGTGTCCCTTTTCTGGAAATGGCCCACATCCAGAAACAAAAGGCAAGTGGCTTGTGCTACATTTGCAGTCATCCACTTCAATACAGGGCAGTCTGTCGAGTCATCGAAACCAGAAGTGGCTGGAGCAGGCTACATCCCTCCTCAAAGCTGTGTACTGGTTCTTCCAAGGGCATATCCAAACACACAGAGGCTGTGCCTGTTGGAGCAATGGTGTTGTGGTCCTCATACACATCATGTGTTTGGAGGACCTGGCTAGAACTGCTGTGCCATGGTGCCATCCTAGTGCTGTGCCATGGGAATGAGAGCATGAGCAAGAGGTTTCACCTCTCCATTTCCATTTGTACAGTGTATTGTGGATTTACTCAGTCCTCTGTGTCACCTACCACATGGAAAAACCTGTCATGTCTAAACAATTTCTGTCTTGCAGTGCATCAGATTACTTTGGGAAGCAGACCCACTCCAGCATCGCTGATAATTTCAATATATAGGAATGCAGTACTTTGTGTATAGACACTGAAATACCTGGTCAAGCAGATACTGATTTGCCAGATTTTATCCATCAACTTTCACTGTTTACCACCTGGATGCTAAAGACACAGCCCTGGCAGACAATCAGGAGATGAACCTGGAATCATTTTAGTCCTGAAGCTGATCAGGAGGTCCCTACCCAAAATATGCCAAAAGAGTGTGCATTGTGTCCAGGAACTTTGATTCTGAAATGACAGTGGAGTTCTGTCCATTGGCACTCTCAAAGGCTGGTCATTCCACCCCATGGTAAAGAAAGATCAGAAGTGAAGTTCCTGAGATTTTGGAGAAGACACTCTTTACTGTGCTGCACTGTTTACCTGAGCAGGCATCGCTTCTATATAAACTGCTGTGTGTGACTTCTGCAAGCACTGAAGCAATTTAAGTTTTGCCCATAGAAATGCTTTAGGCATAGGAACATTAAGCTTGCAAACTGGAAGTCTCACCTTTTACATAATGATTAGTAATAAGAAAAACAATGTCCACCAGTCTTTGTCTCATCAACCTTAATTTAAGAGTCTGCCTCTGCCCTTCTAAGGCTACTGTTTAGTAACTTACTTCTGGTTCTAACATGGGGTGGAATTCTGACTCTATGGAATCCTGCCATTGCAAGGGATAGCATTCAATAATTTTTATGGTACTTCCTGTTCTCTTAGAAATCTGTAGTGGATTTATTTAAATGCAGTGAGCATTTCCAGAGTAAAGGACTCTACCATACCCTGTGTGCAACATGATTAAACTTAGGAAAATGTGGTCAGTAAGGACATAAATAATAATTTTAGCATTCAGGGATAGGCCTGCTTAGACCAGTGTGCAGGCTGAAATTATTTGAATATTTGCAAATCTTGCTTGATTGAAAGGTGTTCATTTTACCCTTTAGACTCAGAACTCCAAAATGCTGAAAATATCTTCATAGCAAAATGTCAACAGGCTAAATAAGCCGGAACAGACAGTCCAGTAGCTGCAAATGTAGCCATGAAGTAATCTCACAATAACCAGTGTAGGCTTTCTTTAGAGATTATCTGTATATTGTTTATCCTCAGACATTAGTTTGTGCCACATAGGAAAACCCCAGGTTTTTTAACGCACTTCTCCAAATGATCATTTTCCTCTCCAGAAACACTTCTAAGCTTGTTTGGCTTATCAGGCTGATAAGCCTGATTTGGAAAACAAATCTTTAGTAGCAAATACTTCTCATGAGTTGTTCTTGGCCAGTCCACAGATGGAGAACACTGGGTGAACTGTAAGCAATGGTGTTTGTAATCATTACTTGCTGTTCAGAGAGCCCATGTGGCAGTAAATGAGTCAAGCTGATGTGATGCACAGATAACCGTATGGGTCTCTGTATCATAAACAGTTTTTGCAGAATATTTTGTAGAGCATGAGCTGCTGCATCCTTCACCTTGTGCAACTTTCCTGCTCAAAAACATGCTTTTAGCTGGGAAATTTCTCTGGGTACCCAGCAAACAGGTAAAATCTGTAAATCATACTCTTCTGTGATTCAGGCATTCCATCCCTTCCAGCTGGAGTGGTGAGGTTAATGCCAGCTCAGCAGTTGTACAAATGAAGATGGATTTTCAATTTAGAAACACAAGTTTTGAGAAGATTGCCTTTCTTTGAGGGTGCTGGAATTTGTGTCAGGTATTTTGCTGATTAGCATTTGTGATGTTGAGGGATTGCTGTAACCCATCTTTTTGTTATTTGTATTACCTCAGCACTATCAGTTTGTAGTTTTGGTACAAGTTCTAGAGGGCCTTCTGATGTATTCATCAGGCATCAAAACTGTTGTCTCAGAGATTTTGCTTCTTTCAAGCTTTATCATGTTGTGGAAATCCCAGTTTTCTTATGTAATTTGGGGCATGTTTAAAGTAATCAGGAGTGTGATTAGACATACCCTTGCCATCACTTTCGCTCTGTACCGGCTGGAGTATCTATTACAACTTCTCTGTCTTTTCCTTTCTCCCTTGCCCTGACTCTGCTTATCATTGTTAAAATGGTCTAATCTGTGTTCTGATATCCATTATCTACCGTAGATAGATACACCTGCACTTGTTAGTAATCAAGGAATCAGACTGGTAGTGAGTAAATTACAATACAGGGCTTCCTCCTGTTCTCCTCTCTCTGTTACTTGACATTTTTCCCAGCCCTCCCTGTCACCCCAAAAAAGCCCAAACAAACAAAAAAAGCCCTCCAAAAAACCCAAAGCAAAAAAAAGAAAAAACCCCTCAACAAACCAAAACCAACCCAAACGAAACCAAAAAAGATCCAAAAAACAACAACAAAAAAACCAAAATTCACACACAAAAAAAAACCCACAAAAAAACCCCAAAAACAATCCAAACAAAAAAACCCCAAAACCCTGAATAAAAAAACCTGAAGAGAATTGCTAGGTAACACCAAAATAATTGCAAATAGCTTGAGGACATGTTTTTCAAAACACCAAATTTTCTGGGACTTCCTTACATTTTGTTTGATTTTTTTTCAAATCAAATCTGTGTTTTAGTAAAGCCATCAGATTTCACTTTGAAAAGAGAGAGAGAGTAGGAGCTGATTCTGATAGTCCTACACTTACTGATCAGTTCTTTTACATTTGGGATTCAAGTGACTTCTGAAAGGCTTACTGCAGCAGAATGAAGACTAGAGTCCAGCCTTCCCTGCAGTTTTCTTACAAAATATTAGCAAGTTTGTGCAAAATAATATGATATTTATGCAATACAGTTTTCATTGAAAGATTCCCCCACCTATTCCCACTCAATCATATTCCTTTTCTTGCTTTTCCTGTTCAGGATATAAAGGGTGCACCAACTGTCATTCTCTATGAAGAGTTTTTCCAAATTCCCTTAGGAAATTTCATTTTATATATAAAACAAGATAACTTTTTTTCTAAGATACTTTCATTCCTGCTGAAGAAGATTTCCTTTTCTTTTGAGTATTTACCTAAAACTACAGTTTCATAATTATCACTGAAGTACTGCCTTCTTTGTAGCTTAGCTTTCTTCAGCTCTTAATGATCCAGAAAGTACCAATCACTGAAACAATTATTAAAATTCTTAGTAAGTAGATGTAGTTTTAGAGATCCAGACTGTCCAGAGGGCAGTAGACATAGATCTCTATTAAAAATGCAAGACGTGTAAACTAATTTTTGCCAGCAGTTAATCAATAGCATGAAAAGTAGAAAACTTCTGACACCGTAATAAGTTAATTATTTTTACTCTGGTAGACAGAAGTTTTTCTAACTCTGGGCTGAAAGCATCAGAGTTTCCTATGATACTGTGAATTTTTTTGGGCCTGTCAGAACACAGATGATCAGATTTTTTGGTTTTTGGCTCTTCCCCGCTTTCAGAACTGAAATGTCATAATTGTATATGATGGTCTTTAATGCTATAAATGCACAGTGTCTAATTTTCCTTTTCCTTTTAAATATCCTTTCAGTTGCTTAATACATGAAATAGTATGTATTATAGACCTTAAGAAACATTCTGAAATACTCATTAATTTTTCTTCTACTTGTTGTAACATTCGTAGCGTCATAGATCCATGTATGTTGTAAAAGACCTCTAAGATCATTGAATCCAACAGTCAACTGTATCCCTAAGTGCCACTTCTAAATGTCTTTTAAGTACCTCTAGGGATAGTGACTCAATTACTTCCCTGAGCCACCCATTCCAATGCTTGACAATCCTTTCAGTGAAGAAGTTTTTCCTCCCCTGGAGCAATTCGAGGCCATTTCCTCTCATTTTGCCACCAAAATAAAGCACGTGTGTGAATTTGACTAATCATTTTCTTATTTTGGGTTGTTTTGGTATTTTTTTAAAGGGTATATTGGAGATTGGCTACATGTGTGAACAATGGAATTAAGTGGGTTGTAAGAACACAGTATTCTCACCCTTAAAAATGAGAGACAATGAGGCAACATTGACCCTAGAAGACTTGACAGCAAAAATTACTGCTGTCATGATTACTGTGATGTGGGAGTGTCTGTATGTGCTCTGATTTTTTCAGTATTGAACAGAAATGTGTAGTCCAGCCAGGTAGTTACATGGAGGCTAATTTGCTTTAAGGCTGAAATAGGGAATCCAAAACAGAGCAAATAGTAACTGGCAAAGTGTTTACATCACAATGGATTAGCAATGCTTTAGGACATACAAGTCTTCACATCCAGGGAGAAAAACAAGCACAAAACCCCACAGGCTGTCTTTATAGAATCATAGAATATCTTGAGTTGGAAGGGACCCACAAGGGTGTAGTTTATAAAGAAAAAAAATATTAGAAAATCCTGCATTATGATCTCTCTATGGCAACTAAAGATTGACTTGGAGCTTCAAGAAACATTTCAGGTAATTGAAATTTCTGCTGCATACAGATTTGTTGCTTATTTTGTGCTGCTTCAGCAGTTTTCAGAATAAAATCATGGTACCTTAAGTGAACATAGGTAATACAAGAGATTTAGTTGATGAATTGCTCCAAAGTCTTCCTCATGTATATTCACTGGAATTGCGCCACAGGTGAAATTGGTTCTTTTTTTTTTTTTTTTTTTCCTTTACCACTGAATTATATTTCGAGTTATTATTTTGCATCAAAAGGCAAATGCTGATAATAGCAATCAGCTTGCTTAGTCCAACATCCTAAGTGTGTAAGTGGCATAATGATTTCAGCTATGGTGCTTTATCAGCAATATGCTTGGGTCAGTGCCAGCTAAACAGTATAGAGTATAATACCACTGACATACTAACGTTGAGAAGTAAGAGTATATAGTATAAAATACCACTGACATACTAGCATTAAGAAATTTTATTATTCCTTAAAAGTACGATGTTTTAAAAACTATTAAACGTAAGATTGTTCTCATTCAGTCTCTGACTCATTTTATTAACACTAACTGTAAGATTTGCTTGGAGAATTGGCAGTAGATAGATTTGCTTTCTCATTGCTGCACTAATCTAAGACTCTACACATGGCTTAAATTATATGCGATGGAAAAGAGAAGAGTAAAGAACTTAATTAAATTAAATAACCAAGTTGTCTCAGTGCAAACACATTTGGTCAAAAATTGTGCCAGCAATTGCTGTAACAATGCTCAGGCTGACCCCAACTGAAATACAGCTATAATACTGTTTGAATTTAAAAAAGCCCCAATATTAGAAGAAACAAAAACCTGGTGCATAATATTAGCAATAAAGAAAGAATTTACATCTACTAACTGAAGTTTTGTTTGTAAATGCCACAAGGATACACACTTCTTGATGGAGTGTCTTGCTCTGAATTCTGCAAAAGACTTGCCGGAAAAGATCCAGAAAAATGCATCTTATTTTTTCCAGGCTCCCTGGTGACCAGCACATTATCCATCTACTAGTTCCCTTATTACACATTCAGGCATTAAAAGTGTTCATGTGAGCGCCCTCTCGCTCATAAAAACTGATTTTCCCATACATGCACAAAATGGTTATTCAGAGTTTTCTGGTTCTTGCTGTCTCAGGTGACTCTTCTGTGTTCCAGAGCTACATAGCCCTTGTCAAGCTCATCCTTCATCCTGGACCAAAGCCTAAGAATAAGGCTCTGGCAGCAATATGTTTCAAATGTGATAATGTATGTGTTTTACATATTTAATCTATATCTTACATATTTTTCTAAACAGTACTTTGTAAAATGGAAAAAAAAATCCACCAAAAGTAACTCCCAACACCATAGGATTTATTCTTGTTTATTTATTCATAAATAGATTTACATTTTTGCTCATTCATTGATTCTTACTTCTCTTCCAAGCCTTAAAATATCTTAGATATTTTGTTATATTGCAGTGTGATACTTTGGTGCATCAATGTTTTCTTTGGTAGGAGTTTTTATTATGTAACGTACATGAGACAAGGTAATGATAAAAAAAACCCTTCCATTGTGTGTTTGATACTGACAACATTGAAAATAATATTATCTTAGTAATCCATTCAATAGAAGGCAAAACCGGATGGCTTTACAGAGATTGCCCTTCTGAATTTAATGTTAGTGAAGCAATACCAGAATTCATAAAAGATTTAAAAAATTAAGGACAGGGCATTGACATCTTGTTTCAGGGAAAGGGGGACTCACTGCTATGGGAACTGAGGATGCCATGTATTCTCCACTGGCAAAGGTGGCATTGCTGCTTTCTCCTTCCTGTGGCCCCAAGTGCTTCTTTGGCCTTTGCCACCTCTGTGCCAGGTTGATGGTCCCGGCACTGCATTGCTCGGTCCACCTGTGTCAATTATTTTTTCAGCTAATGTGCTTCACAGAAAACCTCTATAACTGTGGCACTGGCACAATTGCAAAACAGCATGCAATGGTGGAGAAATTTGAAACAAGCTTTTGTAGATGTACAACTTCAGTTATAATTTTTGACATGTTTTCAGCTTTTCTTCTAGAAACAGTAACTGCTTTGGTTTATGTTTTCCCCCAAATTTTCCCTTTAAGGTATTGCCATCCTTAAATCCCATCCTAATTACAGTGTTATGAGGGCAATAGATATGATTTGTTTGTTCATTACTGTGTTGTCCTTGTTTGAGGGAGTTTTCCTGCATTAGATAAACATGCTTTGGGCATATGTCAGCTGGCTAGCCAGCAATGTTTTTGAGTTTGGGTTGTAAACAAAGTGTTTATGCTAAATAGCTGTTCCTTTTCCCAGGAGATGAAGTTGGTAGTGCTGAATTGCATTATTCAACATATATATATATATATATATATATATATATATATGAACTCCAAATATATATGAGCTAAATCCACAGTTTTCCTAACATACACATGCAGAATTGATCATTGTGGAAAAACATAAATCTGAACAATCATGCTGGCCTGTGCATGAACAAGCCTGTGGTGACTGTCTGAGCTGCCCTCAGCTCAGACAAGAGCTGCTCTTGCTGAGGACACGGAGCTGCTCTCACTAAATGAGAAGCTGAATGGTACCTCAGCATCAAGTGACTGTACTCACAATCCTACATTCCTGAACATGAAGTACACTTCACTGCTTAAAGTTACTTGCCTGGGGTTCTAGGTGGTTTTACTTCACCAAGGGGTTGGGCTGAGCATAGTCACTCTCGAGTTGCAGAGTTACAGCTGGGATCACAGGCCTTCAGTCACCTGTGATCATTTGTGTGGTCATCTCTCCGTCCACTAACTCTCTGCCTAAACTTTTAATATGCAATTTTTTTTCAACCATTCCCTTTTCTGTTGAGCTCCCTCTCTGCTGACATTTTCGCCTTCCCAATTCTTTTGTGATGCTGCCTATGTTTATATGTAGAAATCATGGTGCTCTCTCTCAGTGACACTAACATGACTTCTTTTGCTGTCATGCTCTCCTTTCCGCTTTTTTATTCTTTAACTTTCCTCGGTGTAGGGAGTAGTTTGTTTTAGGTACTAGCTCAGAGACTTCTGGTGTGGGATCCTGTTCTAAATTAATCCTATAGTGCAGTTTCACAAAACAATGACACAATTAACAGCATCTTCTGAATTCTGCTTGTGATGAGCATTATGTGTAAGTACCATGCATCCAGAAGAAAGAATTTTTAAATGGGTAATGGATAAGCTGAGGGGAAAAAATCTTTATTATCCTACTGTTCATACTGTTATTAGAAATGGGTTTACAAGGAAATTACATCAGTGTCTTCAAAAATTACAACTACAGAAATATCATTGACTTCTATTTACAGAACGTAATGCAGTTGGCTTCAAGAAAAATCTTGTATTTATTAATTTCAATAAACAGAACTTACTGGAATAAATTATTCTATTAAATTATATGTATTTTAATAGAACTTAATATGTAGGAGCTGTATCAGGTAAAGTATTAAATCTGTGCAAAATATGTAAATAGATGGTACACATTATACTTATGACTGACAAAAAGTAATTTTTGAGTATAGTGAAAGTGATGCTTGTGTCTGAAGATGTCATTTTTCTCAAAAACTAAAAATAGCTTCTTATTCAGATAGATTATCAGACTATGTTGCATGGAAACCATTTTTCTCTATTACTGTACTTATGTAACACTGGCTTCAGGCTGAAAAGCATGATTGTATTTTTGTTAAATTAACAGTTCAGGTCAGGTTCTTTCTCCCTCTGCTGCTTTATATATATATATCTGCAAGTCTTATTTCACATATCCTCTGTGTCTTTTTGTGACATAGTGAACTCCTGTAGCATAATGTAAGGGTTCACACTGAAACCTTGCGGAAGGTGGACTTGAGTCTTTTGCCCTTAGTCAAGCTGATGGGAGTTACAGCACTAAGTTACAGTTTCTGTCTTGAGCTCTCTCTTGATCCCAGAGGATGGTATCAGTATAAAAATTAAAAAGTTGAATTTAAATAATTGTTTTTCTGTATTGCTGATGAAAATTAAGCCCTTTTATCTGGTAAAAAAAGGATATCTCAGAGTTACTGAACTGGTTGTTGTTTTTTTGTTGTTGTTGTTGGTTTTTGCATAGAATAGCTTTTGGACAGACTCAAGAGTACTTGGATAACACATTTTTCAGTGCTTTTGAATCTTTCAGTTTTAATTGTATTTAACACTCAATTTCCTCCTCTTTTAATGTTTATTTCACTACAGGTGAAATACTTTTGTATTACCATTGGTTACAAAAGTAAAGTATATTCTGAACTATAATTTTAGCTTAGTACAGACTTTTTCCTCTAGAAATTTATTTTCTATATTTTCTCTGCAAGACATGGGGACAAAATATTTGGAGAGGAGTTTTCATGAGTCTATGAGTTCTTCATTCTGCTTTATAATTCTCCATTTCCCTTGCCTCTCCTCCAGCTTTTGGAGAGCTGTGTCTGTCCACCTTGGCAGTTACTCAGTATTCCTGCAGTCTGCACATATTGATTCCTGCTTCCCCTCATTGCAGACCTTCAGAGATACAAAGCAGTAACAAATAGGGCTGTGGTTCTGGATGTTTACTGACACAGCATCTGTATCTGTAACTGCTGTGATATGCCTTTATTATAGATGGAGAGATACTTCAGACTCAGGGTTTGAGTTGGTAGGAGCATATGCCCTCTTAAGAAAGGAAAAATGAAATCTTTGTGATAGCCATTTGGAAGCAAACCATTTGACTAAGACAGAGTCACATGAAATGGTGCTTCCAACTATGAAGGTCTGGGCTGGAGGGTAAGAAGAAGGCAGTTGTATAAAGAAATGATTGCATAGAGACTGTCAAAGAGCCTAGATTTGTTCAGAGATCATAAATGGGTTCTAACCCTTTATATTAGGAGGGAATTCTAATATGCAAATTTTGAGATTGTATATTTCTGTTAGCTGTGGTTTGAAATCCTTTTTTTCACTCTTTAAATGTATGCTTCCACTATCTCTATAAACATACATTAGAAAGCTGTCTGCTACTGGTTATATTTTCCCAAGAAGGAAAAACCCTCACAGGTGCTGAAAGCTCAATTAGATGTGCCAGTTATCAGCCATTTTTCCCCACCTGCATCTGACCCTTATCACAGCCTGTGAGCAGAAGCACTGCAGTACTTCATCTTCAGAGAGAAGACTCCAAGACATGTCTTAAATGTTGGACCTCAGGGCCCTGTTCAGGGGTCTGGCTGATAAATGCTGTGATTATTTTCTGCTCTTCGTAGCATCATGTGGAAGAGCTCTTGGGTCCATTTATTTCTTTAGACATAAGATGCAAAGGTCCAGATGTGTAATACCGAGTGCCGTAGTGTGTAAGCCTTGACATGGTAAATCTTCCAGTTTAGTGGTGTTATGTTTTTCCAGTGCAAACCTAAAGGCAGCTTCTCTAATTCAGATACTAATGTCATGCTAAAACTTCATCTTAAAGCACTTCTGGATGTAAAACTTCCTTGCTTGTTGCTGTGAAAAGTGGATGTCATTCAACAATGTGGTAGACAGCTCAGTTCCACCATTTTAGCAATCTTGTTACTCCTTTGTTTCCTCCAAAACTGTGTTTTCCCATAGTCAAGCATAATGATTAGGACTCCAAATTGTATTTAGTAATTTTGTGTTCTTTAAAAATCTTCAAAGCTCCTAGGATTCTTCTTATTTTCGTGATTACCAACAAATAATGTCCCAGAATGCCTTCATGCCTCTTCTAATGACTCTTTTCAGCTACATCTCACTTCAGATAAGCTTTATTTGAAATTTTCAGAACAGCCAATTTTTGGAGATGCAACATGTCAAAAAGTGCTAAGAGACTCTTCAAAACATAATTAGCACCTATTTATCCTGAGTATTGTATCTTACAAGGGCTGTACCCAAGCACTGTCAAATTTGGGCCAAAGGCAAATGAGAAATATCTGCAATATCTGAAAAGTAAATGAGCATTTTTTTGAGTAAGGAGTTTCTTTTGGTTTTCTGTTTCAGGGCTGTGGGGGTTTTTGTGGTTTTTGTTTGTTTTTGTTGTGTTGTTTGTTTCATTGGTTGTGGGGTTTTTTGTTTGTTTGATTTCTTTTTATGTTTGCTTGGTTGTTAGTATGGGGTTTTTTCAAGGATCTAAGGACTAGAGGTGGAGTTGAGAATCCTGGAAAGAAAGCAGACAGCCAAGCGGTGCATGACTAGATCATTCTCTCATTTTTTAAATTTTTTTTAATCTAGAAAAGAGCAGAAGCTAAGAAATTGAAAATCACTTTATTTCTAATTCTTGGAAGGAATGTGGTATAGGATCAAGGGACCAAATCTCACTGAAATGTTTTCTCTGTAATTAGACAAAAATCTCAAACGCTTGGCTTCTCTCCCCTAAAAAAACAGATTACAAATACCAAATCAGAAAAGCATCTTAATTGTGCAATTTCCTTTAGCTACAGAGCTTTTAGTCCCAATGCATTTTCCATTCACCTATGGAGAAGCAGCCTGACAGGACTGCTGTGCACAGCTATTAGGTTTAATTGCCATGGCTTTACTTTGCTTTTCTTTACCCAGAACATGTTGGTGGCTAAAAATAGAGCCATTCTTTTCTGATGCAGATATAACATCTCTAGGGGCTTAACGGGTTGCATGCTATTCACCAGCAGAATAGTGATTTATAAAAATACTCACAAGGGAGCAGCTCTGTTTGTAGAAAGCCATCATTTCTCAGCTGAGGAATTGTTTTAGATGGTCAAGCCATATTTGTGTTCTTTTAATATTTAATCTGTAGTCTTTCTCCTCTTCAGCCCTCACTTCCTGTTTCCATTTTCCATTTAAGAATTTTTTTTCTGAAATTACACATTTTGATGTACAAGATGGATCAATATGAGCCTCATTGAACATAAATGGTCAGATAAAATTAGAGGATTACTGTTCAATACTTTATATGCTTTCTGTAAATATAAAGAACAGCCCTTGGAGTAGAGGCAAAGATAACTATGAACAGCTAGCTTGATTTTAGGAATGGCTGGCCCTTCCTGATCAACCTGATCTCCTTTCATGACCAGGTGACCTGCTTGGTGGATGTGGGGAAGGCCATGGATGTCATCTACCTGGACTTTAGCAAAGCCTTTGGCACTGTTATAGGTAAAAATGATCAAGCCGAATTAATTATTAATAAAATAGATTTTTATTTCGCAACCGAGATTTGGTCCAAGATAACCACAATCAAAAAAGGGTCAGTGCCGAGCCCGGGATCGGCGCTGGGTGAAACACAGGTCCAACCTCTACAGCATAGGGTCTCCTATGTTCACACCGACCGTCCCGTCTGAGCGGTTTTTATACAGTTTATTCTGCCCGAGACAGGGTCCCTTTTCTTCCTTTCAGAGTCCAAAATATTTATGTAGCTCCTTTTCCCCATGAAGAACTGAACAAAACCATGTCCGGAGAGTGATGTAGTCCATGATTGAGTTCCTGGAATCTGGTATTGAGATGTATCTCTCTGATGGCTCCAGATATCTCAATCTTAGATATTTGTCACGTATTCATCATCCAGGTGTTCCTCAGATCACCTTGGGGAATGACCCATCTCTGGGCTGGCTATGTTTATTTGTTTGCAAATGAGGTTCTCCTTCCTCTTGCCCGTGGTGGTTTGGACACCCTGTGATGTAATCTCCCGACACTGACTTGTGTGCTTAAAAAGATCTTTATAAGAATATTTCTCACCAGCATAATATAACACATATATATATATCATTTTATATGCACGAATTATTCCAGATACACATAACAGCACCATCTTCCATAGCACACTCCTGAAAAAGCTTGGACAGGTGCACTCTTTGCTGGATAAGAACTGTCTGGATGGCTGGGCCCAGAGAGTCATAGTGAATGATTTTGCATCCAGTTGATGTCCTGGCACCAGTGGTGTCCCCCAGGGATCTGTGTTGAGCCTAGTTCTGTATAATATCTCCACTGATGATCTGGATGAGGGGATAGAGTCCACCATTAGCAGATGTGCAGATGCCTCCAGGTTGGGTGTTAGGATCTAGGAGGGCTCTGCAGAGGAATCTCGACAGGCTGGGTAGATGAGCTGAGACCACTGCATAAAGTTCCACAAGACTAACAAAGTACACCTTGGCCACAATGCAGCGCTGCAGGCTGGGGACAGAGTGGATGGGAAGCTGCCCAGTGGAAAGGGACCTGGGGGTGCTGGTCCACAGCAGCTGAACGTGAGCCAGAGTGTGCCCAGGTGGCCAAGAAGGCCAATGGCATCCTGCAATATCAGCAATAGTGTGGCCAGCAGGACCAGGGCAGGGATTGTCCCCCTGTGCTCGGCACTGGTGAGGCTGCACCTCAAATCCTGTGTCCAGGTCTGGGCCCCTCAATTCAGGAAAAACACTGAAGGGCTGGAATATGCCCTTCCAGAGAAGGGTAATGGACCTGGTGAACACCTGGGGGTGTTCAGCCTGGAGAACAGAAGGCTCAGGGGTGACCTTATCACTCTCTACCTGAACCACCTGAAAAGAGACTGTGGCCAGGTGGGGGTTTGTCTCCAAGGCAACCAGCGACAGGACAGAAGGACACAGTCTTAAGTTGCACCAGGAGAGGTTTAGGCTGGACATTAGGAAAAATTCTTCACAGAAAGGGCAATTAGATATTGGAATGGGCTGCCCTGGGAGGTGATGGAGTCACTGTCCCTGGAGGTGTTTAAGGAAAGACTGGACCTGCCATGGTCTAGTTGACAGGGTGATGTTGGGTTATAGGTTGGACTCAAATGATCCCAAGGGTCTTTTCCAACCTAATTGATTCTGTAATTCTGTGAATGGTGTGCCCCCAAATGGACGACCAGCCTTGTCAACTCACAACTTTGAGTACTCTAGACCAGCTCCCCAGAGCCAGCTACATCTATTGCAATTGACAGGCTGTTTCTCCACTGATTTTGGCAAAGTGAACTCAGGGTTACTATGCAGTGAACATGCTGTTACTGAAAGTAAACTGAAATTTGCTAGCAGCAATCCTAAGTCAATCACCACCTGCCAAATGTTTTTTCTTTCTATTTGTTATGGTAAATTAATTATCATTTCAAACAGCTAGACTTTTTTTTTTTTCTTCTGACATCTTGTTCACATAATGTGCTTGATCTTTTCTTGCAAGCTGGAGTACACTAGGAAACGAATTACTTTTGTTTTCTACTAGAATATAAATCCAGGAGTATAGTGTGCAGAAAATAATGTGAAAACTCCTTGGGGGAGCTCTGTAGCCTGGTTCTCCAAGATAATAGAAATACTGATATTTTCGTCTTAGATATCAAAGATGCAGGCTAACTTGTGGTCTACTCATCAGTAGCATAAAAAGTTTTTTTTTCTTTGGATATATCAATATGTATTTGAGTACAAATCATTTGAGTAAGGACGCCATAACAAACAGCTAGATTGGAAACAGTATTCAGTAGAGTGACACTCCTGTTTCAAGACACAATTCAGTCACTGCTGCTTGAGAATTATATCCTTAGCTTTTATATACTCAGCTTAATAGTGTGTGCTTTCCAAAGGTCTTATTAACAGAGGTTATCCTGCTCTTCTGAGAGAGTTTTTTTTATCCTCCTACATTACTTGAATGCCAGCGAACAACCCTTCAAATCTGGAATAAAATTCATATTCCGGATTTCATCTGTGTATTTTCAGGTTTTAATTTGAGACCATGACTTTAGCATCCTGAAAAGCAGCATGATTATTACACAAGAAGTGGAGAGCCAGGCTGAGATCTGCTCAGGAGCTCACTTCAGAAGCCCAGGGTCCCTGGAGTGCTAGCAGGGGTATTGGGGGGGGGGGGGGGGGGGGGTTGGTGTATTATGGCTCTTCCTAGTCTGGATAAAAAATCATATCTATCTGTCCTCAAGGCAAAACACTCCCCAGCTCCCAGGGGAGAATGGAATTCTGTTTGTGTCTGAAGGAACAAATATCTGAGGTCAAAGTGGTAATTTGTCGTCTATGGCTTTGGCCTCCCAGCTGAGCTTCCTCACCAAGGTGTAATTTAGGTCTTACTTAGCAGCTCACTTTGGTATGTCCCCAGCCTGGAGCATGTATATTGTGCCCCTTCATTCATTGTGACCTCTGCTCAGGTATAAAGTTAGGAATGTTGTGGAAAATGTGAATTTATTTAGTCAAGCTTAAAATAAACCAAAACCAACAACTTCTTAATCATCTCTCAGCATTTATGCCTTAACTATGTTTTTATGTGCTTTTTAAGACTTCATTAATGGGAATGAACTATTCATATAAGCTGTAAACCTCACTTGATATGGAACTGAATGTCTAGCTTTTTATCCTGTGCTGGATTTAGCTTTGCTAGAGATGCTCAAGAACTGTCTGGACACAATCCTGTGCCATGTGCTCTAGGATAACCCTCCTTGAGCGGGGAAGTTGGACTAGATGACCCCAACATTGTTCTCTTTCAATCTTATCCATCCTGTGATGTTGGGGTTTTTCATTGTCTTTCTAAACTAAACACATTTAAAAGTCTCTACAAAGGAGCCCTTCAGCCAGTTAGCATATTATATCAATAGGAATGTGGTTATTACTGGTTACTTCATGTTTTCTAGGGTGTGCCTACAGATTTTCATTTTGCAGCTATTACAATTACACTAATTATACAGATAAAACCACCCTTCACTAGTATACAGATTTTCTTTTGTTTGAAGAATGCACATACTAATGGGATCTTTTCAATACAAATTAAGCCATTTTGTACTATTCAAGTTAATTTGCATAATAGACCTTGCCTATGAAGCTTAGCATTTTAGTTTTGATTAAACAAGGATATCTGGGAGTGCACTCATTACTCCCCTTGAAGCCTCCCTGCTGTGAAGAAGAAGTGAAGTTTTGTTTGTTTGGATTTTTTTTAAAGTTTGCAATCAGATTTAAGCCAAAACAAAATATGTGTAGACATATTTGGGTAGAAATGCTCTTCACATCCCCTTTTTTCCTCGCTCAGATATAAATGACAGTGAACAGCAAATATTTCTAAAGTTTGCTGCACTGACACCTATTTCTACGAACAGGTAAGGAGACTGGGCACAAGTTACCAGTCCAAGTGGCCCCCTCCCTCTCTTCTGCCTTTCAGAAACATGGGAGCATACCCCAGGTTGCAAGTAGAGAAGTCTGCTGAGCATGGGGAGAAAGAAGGACTTCAAAGTAGTCTCCTCTTGCCTTCCTCTCACGCTTGGCCTTCAAAATGTCCACCTCTCTGACAAGAATGGGGTGAGGAAAACAACAAAAGGAATGTGCAAAGGTCACAGAGAGGGACTAGACTGAGGCTATAAGGAAGAAGGATGAGCAAACAATTAAGTCGGCTGTAATTCCAGCAGCTGGTCATCTGAAACAGACTGGCATTTGTCTCCACAGAACCATGCATTGAATAATTAATAATTATGTTTCAGACACAGCAGTTAAAAAACAAAACCACAAACAAAAACAAACATCCCTCTCAAAGTTCTAAATGTGCAGAATATGATTAGAAAGGTTTCTTCAGCATTGGCTGTATGGACAAGCTACCATGCTTGAATTTCTTTCATTTTTCTAATTGTTACCAAGGTATTCCCTTTGTACATATATGATAGTTAAACCCTTTTATGAATTCTCTAGCCTATGTCTGAATGAAAACTAACTATTGTCAATATATTTTTTATTTGATCATTGTTGCCATTTGGATCCAAAGGTTTTTGTTTCCTTGATCAAGATTCAACAATGCATAGATAAATAAGGAGCCTGAGGCTTGCTTTTCCATTTATATTTTATGTTTGTTTAAGGTTACAACTAATTTTAGTTTTTCGCTTTCTGCTTGTAATTGTGAATGCATGTCTACAGTCATTTTCTAAAATATGTCCTGGTGTGATCCAAGCTTACTTCCATATCCTTTAGTGACACTGCCTTTCCTTTTCTGTTTTATCTAACATATTTCTCCTTTATCCTTCATTTTTTAAGTGCAGACACTCAAAGCAATTGTATTTTTTTTTCTGTTAATCTTGGATTCAGAACTCTCACACTGGGAATCCCAGCACTGCCTCATCTTCTTCCATCACATTCACTTTGTGCTTTTCATCTTCTGGAAGCCACTATATGTTTCCTGTCTGGTTCATTTTAGTATTTTATCAAATTGCTCTATACTCCTCTGCAAAGGGAGCTATCCTCATCTTCCCCACTCTTTTTTAATGCAGTTCTCCATCACAGGTAAGGTTTCAGACTGCTTGCGACCCGTTTCTGCTGGAATGCCAGTGACGAAGCTCTAAATTTGAGTGCTTTCCAGTACATTGAGAGGATGATGGAATATGAAAAACACATTATTATTTTAGTATGCCAGTAAGTCAGTATATCAGTAGAATTTGTTGTATTTCTGCCCAAACATCCTTTTATATCTCAATATCTTTGAGGGCATAAACAGAATGAAGACTGTGTTCATGTCTGTCCTCTGCAGTAGCTACCGAATATAGTATAGCCCAATCTAAACCAATATATTCAAGTGCTATGTTAATGGTGCTGTTTAACAATAAAACTTTTTGTAGCACTAAATACAATTTTAGTTTATAATTACTCATTGCAGTTGTTCTGCCTCCCTGGTTTTGTTGGGTTTTTTTTCCCTGTTGCCATTTAAAATGAGGAACACACAGACTGTAGGGATGGATGCTAACACGTGAATTCAAAGGGAAAGTCCCTTGCTCTGTTTAACATTATGAATTGATGCTTTAAAAATTATCTGCTTCACTGCTAATTTTACCTTGTGATGAAAGTTAGGTTTTAAATATGTAAAATGCAATGAGAGGGCAGCAGACACTATCAGGAGCCTGGAAAAGTTGTCTTGACTTCCTCAGAATAATTGTATGACCTTCCTTTCAAAGGCAGGTCTGTTTAAATACTAAATAACTTAGAAACACAGGGAAGTTCTTCAAAACCTGTGCACTGATTTAGCTGAGGAGGAGCTGCAGGAAATCCTGAAGCTTGGAGGGAGCTTAAAGGAAAGGTATTGACCTTTTAGTTCTCAAATGCTTTTACGGGTGCAGACATTTAGGAGCAGAGAGTTATTGTTCCAAGGTCCTGCTGAAATAAGACAGCTGAGTCCAAAAGACTTAGAAGACAAAATTGCTGTCTGATGAATAATGTGTGACATAACAGGGAACAGTCTGTGGAGGGCTTTACAAGGTATGTGGTGACAGCAGTAACATTTTTCATGCACCCCAACATGTATTAATCAATACATGTTCTATTTTGACTAATATGAGAAAGACAGCTTTTAGATTCTGCAGAGCTAGGGCAGCAGAATATTGACTTGTAAAAAGCCAAACAGGCCCTTCAACCTTCTGACCCTCCAGAAGTATTTATGCATAATGGTTCTCTTTAAACAGTCCAAATTTCTTGATTTGGAGAATAAAGCCTCCATGGACTATGACACTGCTGCAAGATAGAGATTTTGTATTAAAATACAAGTCCTCCGGGCTTCACCCGGGTGCCCAGCCAGTCTGAGGGAAAACCCTCGGGCGGCCAGTCGGCGGGGAGGAGGTGGCGGGACCCGGATAGCTCCACCGTAAGGACGAGAGGGCTCCGAAGTGGCTTTATTCCTAGAGGCTTTATTTCAGGAGCGTCGCAGGAACAGGGGGGTGAAACGAGGGACACAAACTCTCCAGAAGGGAGCGAACTCCGGGAGCCCCGAGGAAAGGCGGGGCTGGGTATTAAGGGCAAAGGAGTAGGAGTGGTTAGGGTACAAAACAGCCAACGGCAACGGGTAAAGGGGAGGACACAGAGTGGGGTGACATACAGAGAACTAATCGGGGTACAGAGGAGGAGTGGTATTCTAACAGGAGCCAATGAGGACAGCAGAATAACTGAACTTTCTGGAACTGGGGAGTATGCTAAACATTGATGGACAGCTCTTCTGGGGTGGAGAGCAGCAGTTGATTGGCAACCTTTTCTAGACTGTTGCTGCCTCCCAAGGGAGAGCAGGAACCCCTCCCACAAGATTTCAATATCTGGAGTGGTGGATTTTAGCAAAAAGGCCCTTATTTAAGTCGAATATAGCAATTGTAGCCAATGCTAATTACATTATGCACACTTCAACAACTGATAGTCATTGACCTGTATGGAACATTTCCAGTTACAAACTGATTAAAACTGCTTCAGGCAATCATTCTGCTTTATGGGGAAGCACTGATGCCTGATGTAATGACCTGACCAATGCTAAGCAAATGCAAAGCCCTCTAAGCAGAGTGGTACAAATATAGACAGCCAAAAGGCCATGCACTGTATGCTTATCAGCTGTGAAAGCTGAGACCAGGTTTCACAGACATGAGTAATCCTCAGCCAGCTAGTCATCCTCAGCACATACCCATGGAGCTGAATGTACAGGGGCTAATTCCTTTCTGGGCTGAACTGGATGTGGTTTTGAAAATATCTTTGTTCCCTGCATAGTGCAAGGAGTTACATTTATGTCTTACATGAATTTGGTAAGTGGGTGAAAAGTCAGTCTCTGCTCGTGCCTATTCCAGCACTTCACCTCCCCCTCCAGCTCTGTGCCAGTCCTAGGTTAAAAAGAGCTGAAACACTGGGGAGCCCGCTTCCTGGTGTGTGTTTTATGCAAAAGGTGTGTCCCCTTGCCTGCCAGTAGTCCTTGAGGAATTTTATGTAAAATGTAGGTATTTACATAATTAGAATACACATTTAAGGGCCACTAAACATGAGAATGTAACAATGTTTGACATACTGTAGAGCTCTGAAGGCTTTAGAAACTTAGATTTGCTGTATCCAAATAATGTAGTTGTCATAATTTGATGTTACCCTTCCTGTATCTACATTTGACAATTTAAACCAAAAACTACAATATGCTGCATGCCATGCACCCAGATGTGAACATTTGTCCAGGTTGCTTTGGTTCTTTATAGTCAATCTTCATTACTGTATCAAGACCACACCAATGCTGACATGAATGTTTAGAATTAATACATTTCTGAAATAATCCTTTTAATTCTATCTATTGTTTTGAAGATGATGAAGATACTAAAATTCGGATTTTTCAGTGTTTTTTTCTTGTGATGCATTGCTAAATAAATTTTTTTCACAATTTTCCTGCCAAAAAAAATTTAGTAAGGATACCACATCTGGGTAGTTTTAATATTTAAAATTGGCCTATAATGATGAATTATCCCTTATTGGTGTTTTATATTAATAAAATGGAAAATGTTTTCTTGAAATTTCCAGACACTATTGTTCCTGAGAAGATGGTTAGGAATGGTCAGGTTTTGGTGAATCTTACAAAATCCAGCAAAGGTAAATGAGAAGGAGGGAGACAAGCACAATAGTAAACGATGAAGAGCCTGACATTGTTTGCAGTTCAGGAGTTTCCATGCTTCCAAGTTCAGTATAAGTCAGGTCAACTCCCTTACTGATGATTTCTCTGGGTTCTGAAAGTCAGGGTGACCCCGAAATCATAAAGAGTCTTTGCTTCCTAACCTGCTGCAGCCAAAGAAGGAGTCTGGAATGCTTCCAATTGCGCTTTCAAGGTTGTTTATTTCTTCTTATCTATAACATTCTTCCTCTGACCTGCCGAGCTCTGCCTAGCAAGTCCACCATAGCATTCTCCCTCGAGCCTCGGGCGGCTCCCATATTATATACTCAAAACTATGTGTACTATGTTTACAGTTCCCGTACCAATATCTAACATTTATGTTAGACAGTGTGTCTCTATCTTAAACCAATGGAAAAGTGTCACCATCACACCAAGACATGGAGGACAAGAAGAAGGAAAAGAAGGCTAGGACATGCCCAAATTCCTCCATCTTGATCCCCTAAATTATATTCTAAAAAGCTCCAAAATTCTACTTTTCCATCCTCTGTTAATAGAAATATCACACTACTCAAACCCTTGTGGCTTGTAATTCCTCATACAAAATTGACAGCCTTTTCCACAGGCCAAAATCGAAGCCACAGGTGTTTTTGACTTCATGCCAGGGTCTCTGAGACCCCTGCCAGGGTCTCGAGACAGCCAGGGCAGCCAGAGGGATGTCCTGGACTCCAACACCTTACCACACTAAGCCTTTCAAAACACTTACATTAGAAGTTGCTGGTGTTGTTGATCACAAAAGCAGTGAGGTGAAGGCATGAGTGGCAGGAGAGGAAAAGTTAGGGATTTTCAGAGCTTTTATGAAACAGTCAGTATAGTGGGGTGACTGTGGCTGGGTGCCAGGTGCCTACCAAGCAGCTCTATCACTCCCCTTCCCAGTGGGACAGAGGAGAGAGACAAAAAGATAGAAAACAACTTGTAGGTTGAGATAAGGCAGTTTACTAAAGAAAAAAAAAAAGCAAAAGTTGGCACATACTTAAGCAGAGGGGTAAAAAAGAATTTATCTCTACTTCCCATCGGCGAGCAATATTCAGGCTTCCCAGGAAGCAGGGCTTCAGCACACGTGTCTGGAGGACAAACACTGTGAAGTTACAAATGCCCCCCATTCCTCCTCTCTCCTTTAGCTTTTATGTCTGAGCTTATGGTTTGGAATGTCCCTCTGGTTAATTGGGTCAGCTGGCCTCCTTGTGTCCCCTCCCAGGATCTTGCCCAAGCCCATCCTGCTGGTGGGATGCAGAATGTTGAGGGGACAGCACTGATGCTGTGCCAGCATTTCTCAGCAGTAGCCAAAAAGCTGGGGTGTTATCAGCACCTTTGCAGCTACCAATGCAAAGCATAGCACTGTGAGGGCTGCCAAAGGAAAATGAACTCCAGATCAGCCAGACCCAATACAGTCAGGAAAAAGTTCTTTGTTTTTTGTAATATCCTCATATATTTTTCTCTACTTGACCAGACTGCCTAAGATTTTATTTAGATTAAAGGAGGGATGTGCACATTTGATTGTAGAGTCTAATGGATCATAAAGTCCCAAGTGAAACTAATGGAGAAATTTAAACTTTTATTGAGGTTATGGAATGGGACAGTGTCCATTCCCCATGCCTGTTCCATCAAAACATGTACAGTGACCTACATGTCACATAAACTGTTTCGGTTTGTTGGGGGTTTTTTCCTCCTTTTTTTCTCCCCAGGAGGTTTCTGGCCTGTTGCTATAACAACTCAGTAGCGTCATCAAAGTACCAAACACAAACAACTACCTTAGACCACAAAGCCTCAGTCCATCCCTTTTCCCTGTTTATTCTTTCAACACTCGTTTTACATAATATGCACTCACAGGGACTTCCACGCAAATTAAAGTTTCCACCAGAGAGTACTCAGCATAACTGTACACCCTTCACATCTTTTCTCTGTTGTTAGTTGATGGTTATTAGAGGAAGGTGTTTGGTATATGTTTTTAAGCAAATTAAATAACAGCATACATTTTCACTGGGAAATATGATTACTTTATTGTGTATCTTGTTGTAAATATTTTTTCTCCTATATTTAAAGTTATCTGGGCCATACCTTATCCATCTCTAATTAAATCCACAAACAAGAGAGAATGAACTATAGAATTATTCAAGCTTAAGATTCATGCTTAAGATTTACTATGACTGTCATTGGAAAACAACAAATAAAATAACATTTCTATGGCTGGCATGAAATTGGTACATCTTTTTCCTTAGAAAATCTATTTCAGATTCTATAAGTACTATATTTTACTGCAGTAGCTCGGAGATGAAAGAGACTTTCAGTATTACAGAAAATGATGTAGCAGCCCCTTTTTGCTTTCCTTCTTTCTTGTACTGAGTAGTTCAAAGTCTGTTTTTCTGCTTTTGTTACTGTGATTGTATTCAAAGTGTTTCACATTGATTGTGATGTTAAGTATTGTCTCATTAACCTCCTTTTTAATGGTCTTAATAGCTGATTTGATAAATCCTAGTTAGAAATTGAAAAGGTGTGGTTTGTTGGTATGGGTGCTACCTTAGGCTGTCTCCCATGTATTTGGGTATGGGGGAACAGAGGAGACAGCAAGATCGTGGGGCTCTTGCTCTCCCACATGAGTGGGGAAGAGATTGTGAATGGAAGTTCAGTTCTAGCCTTCCCAGGCATCGTGCTCACAAGGCGCTGCAAGAAGCAGTTCTCTACAGGCAAGAAGCAAGTCCCTTGCTGCTGAGATTCACCAATGTCATCACTTGGAGGTGACATGCATGGATGCTTCCTGAGATTGAAACAATTGCTTTATATGTAGACCATGGAAAAAAGCAAAGCATGGCTCTAAAGTACCATCTTGGCATTTCCAAAATGTTGGTATTTCTTGGTTCTGTTGCTAGATTATTAGTAAAAATCCTGCTGTTGTCTTTTTTTTTCCCCCCACAAGTGACCTACATCTTCTCACTTTAATCTGAACTAAGAGGCACTGTGTTAAGTGCTGAGTTGTGAAGAAAGAGGAAATAGAAAGAAAGGGAAAAACTATTGCCCTTTAGCATGGCTAATCCAAGCAGAAAAATGTTCATTTAGAATTTTGCAATATTCTGATCGTGTCTATAACGCATTCTGTGTAAACAAATTTTTTACTTTAAAAGCATATTGTTTCTGATTGTATGCTTTGCACACTTCTATCAAAATTGTCTTGCTTAGCTAGACTAATTTTGCCTTATGTTTCTGCTAGAGTAGCTGACCACAAAGGAATTACAACATTACACTTCTCAGTTAATGCCTAAAACATAGAAAGTTCTGCCTCCAGGTTTGTTTGCATTTGCTTATTTGGTTGGTTTAGTTTTCCCTGATACTGTTTATGAGTGGGTCATGGACACTGACATGTATTTGTCTCTGATTTGCCTGAAGACTTCAGTTTGATCTACAGATGCTTGAAAAAGTCCATCTGGCATCAGTACTGCAAGCCTACTGATGTTAGCCTCTTTTCCCAGGGAGGTAAAATTGCATCCTCACTCCTAATGTTATCTGCTGATATTTAGGCTGCTCTTGGTTTTCCTTGTGTGTTTGAAAACAAAGGTATAATTTAGATTTAGTCTCTCTGGCTGCTATTGCTATCCATAGCTTCTCTGAAGCAAGCCATGCACCTGTGTGTTTTAGAGCAATGTCCCAGGTTTGTCTTTGTCTGCCAGCCTGTTCTGTGCTCTGCAGACAGCCTGAGAATACTATGCAAGGGGGCAGAAACCTGGGAGCAGTCAGGCAGATGCATGGCTTACCTTTGAGGTCTCTTTTAGGACTGCCCTGTACTCTGACACATACATCCAATCCTTAATCATTCATGGTTCCTTTTCAGATGAAGCAACTTGCTCAAAGTCCTTGGTCTCTCCAGACAACCAGTAAAAGCTCCCCTTAGCTGTGCCAAACATGGGTAGTGTTGTGCAGCAGCAGCTCTACTGTGGCTGCACCGAACTGGGCAGCATTATTTTCAGCTTGTCATTCAAATCAGTCGACATCCACTTGAAATACCTGCAGCCTTTTAAGATTTCCCACTGGGATTTCTGATTTCTTTGGCTACAGTGGCTTGAATCATACTGAAAGCTCCTGTCTTCCTTTGCTCCTTCCTCTCTTTCTGTCTCAATCTTTTGTCAGCCATCAGCAGAAGTCAACTCATTGCTCAACCTGTTTCAAGCCACTCTCTTGGAAGGTCTGTACTACAGCTTTGCCTGGAGTCATTTTCCTGTTTGTCTACCTCTACACTTCCAGTACATTTATCCTGATCAAGTTTCCCCAGAAAGCACACTCAGAAATGGCACGAATGTCTTCTCCCGGTTTCTAATGGACACCCTCATGGGATGGGCTTATTTTTATTTTGCCTCACTAGATTTCTTCAAGAGAATGCACACAAATGATACAGAATTGGTCCTACTTTGTCGCAGAACTAAATAATATTGCCTTTTTGAAAGCCCAAAAGTTTGTTTAACAGCTTTTAAATAATTATTGTAAAAAATTTTTAAGTATGTAAAATTGCTGTTGTTGAACAACAGTTTGCATGGAGTATGATTTTGCCCTTCTGATGTATCTTAACAGCTCTTATACTCTCCATCCAATATTTCTTACCTTGAGTTTTAATGACTGTAAAATGAGTGATGTCTGACAGATACACTTCTGCTATTAATTTGCTCAATTAATTCGATGTAGAATTAATGAGAACAACTGAATCTTTCCCTGCTGTTCTTGTTGACTCTGTTTTGTGAATTTTCAAAGATTACTTTTGAACACAGGAGATGAATAAAGTGTAGACACTCTTCTAGTCTTCAGATATACATATACTTGAATATTCAAACTTACACCTTTTATCATTTTAGGTCAAAAAATTGCTAGGAACTGTAATATTGGTATAATTAAGTTATATTTTTATTCCCCTTTCTACGTGGAAAGAACTGGAGTGCTTGAACCAGAAGTACAGGTACCAGGCATGTAATTCTAAAGGACAAATTCTATACCAGCAAGATCAATTCCTTGAAGATACTGTTTCTATATGGTTATTTCCTGTACATATAGAGATGTTAAGAACCAATCACTTACTCAAGGTAAAAATTCTGCTGTCTTTCAAGACTTTGGCAAGGAGCTATTCAGGAAAATGAATGTTTACACTACCAGGGCATATATTGTAAAACATTTAAACATTGTTTGGAGATTTTTGCAGCTTTGAGAGTTGAAATTCCCATTCAGGTAGTGTACTCTGAGGGTGTCTGGGTGGAAAAGTTGGAAATTAACATTACAGACAGGGGCTGAAAAGGAGTTGAATCAGTTAAGTATTTCTTGTAATCATTAATACCTTTTTTTAAAAAAGAAAAAATGAATCAGTGTGGGGCTTCTTCTATGACTAAATTAGCAAAATAGAACAGAAAGTGGGAGAATTTACACAGGAGACATGAAATTTGTTTAGAATCAGAATTTGTGGGCCATATTTTTGGCTGCTGCTTCTGATGTGTTTAGCTATTTCAGTCCAATACCTTTGCAATTTCTGGTCATCTATTTTCTATTTTCTTTCTTCCTTTTTTTTTTTTTTTTTTTTTTCCCTTTCTTTAAATCTGTATTAATTTTGTAATTGAAAGTTTTATAGTCCTTGGCTCAATCACAGGTAGCCAGTATCTCTTGTCAGTGTCCCTTTGGGTGTTGCAATTATTCTATCCGGCATCCAGGTACAGTTCCAGGAACAGAGTTCCAGGCTCATCTGATAGTTATATGTCCCATCTGCAGCTTTGTGCAGAAATTTTAGCTATCCAAGAGGAATAGGTTTGCGCATCTTGGTAACCAAACCCTGCTCACAGGTACCAAAGGGACAGGAGAATTGTCTTCCAGGCCTGCCGAAGGCATTACTCCAGGGTGTTGTGAAGCACAGAAATAGATAACACCAAGATGCGCCAGAGCAGAGTGCAGAAATACAGTAGGCTCCAGGAGGATGAATTTCATTGTCAGAGATAAAGTCACTTCTCCACAATTACACCTATTGTAATAAATTGCTGAGCAGACAAGGGTTTTTCCCCATGCTGTGCTTCTAATATAGAAATACTGGCTTGGCTTTGTGATTAATAATTTCTCTAGACCAAGATTTTATTTCTCTGTGGAAATAAGAATAAGGCTAGGTTGGGCTTAGGGTCTGATTATGATTATGAGTCAAAATTTGTTTTGTAATGTTAATTATTTTATGACTGGAAAATGGCTCAACAGAAAAAGTCTTGGGGATGCTGGTCCACAGCCACTGGACACGAGCCAAAGAGTGTCCATGTGGCCAAGAAGGCCAATGACATCCTGGCCTGTATCAGCAATGGTGTGGCCAACAGAATCAAATTAGTGACTGTCCTGCTGTACTCAGCACTGGTGAGCCCACACCTCAAATGCCATATCCAGTTCTGGAACCCTCAATTAAAGAAGGACATTGAGGTGCTGGAAGTGTGTCCAGAGAAGGGCAATGGAGTTGGTGAGGTGTCTAGAGGGTAAGTCCCATGAGGAGTGGCTGGAGTAGCTGGGATTGTTTAGCCTAGAAAAAAAGGAAATTTGAGGGGACCTTATAATTTCTACAACTCTCTGAAAGGTCGTAGCCAGGTGGGGGTCAAGCTCTTCTTCCAGGCAACCAGCCGCAGGATGAGGTGATATAACCTCAAGCTGCACCAGGGGACATTTAGATTGGACATCAGGAAAAATTTCTTTATGGAAAGAGTGGTCAGGCATTGGAACGGGCTGCCCAGGGAAGAGGTGAAGTCACTGTCCCTGGAGGTGTTCCAGAAACAGTGTGGGACAATGCCATGGTCTAGTTGACAAGGTGGTGTTTGGTCAAAGACTGAACTCAATGATCCTGGATGTCTTTACCACCCTAAATGATTCTGTGATCCTTCTTTGTTCACTTACCCCCTTTTTCTTTTCAGTAAATGAAAAAAACAAACAAACAAGAAAGCTTTTCTAATAAATATTGAATTACAGCTTTAGATAGTTTAACAAAATTAAGGTGGGGCTTGTAAATACAAATTATTTATTTATAACTTTGGGATTAGAATTTAAAGTGTAATTATAAGATGACAGCCACACACCAATGCTTGTCCAGTAGTCGTTGAGTCTGTCCGGCAAGTGTAAGTGCCAGACTCAATTCTAGCTGAAGTGGGTGTGTTATTTCTCACTTTATTTCTACAACAAAATGTGTGGTGAAATATTTATAGAGACGTGCTGTACTTGAGGAGGTTAGTTATCTGTTTACTTTCTTGAGGGGTAAGTAAACAATCCTTCCCTTAACAGAATATTTAGAGGCATCAGGAAAGTGAAATGTAAAGCTTTTTTCTACGCCCATTACAAACAAATATCAACTCTTGAGCTCCAGAAATGTAAGGAGGAGCTGAAACAGGCAACAGTTGCTTGCAATTATGTGGTGCAAATTGGAACAGCAAATCTAAAACTGTATTTGCAATAGACATTTGATTTGGAGTCTACAGTATTTAGTTCAGAGATGGCTTTGTTTCAACCCTAATTAGTCCAGGCTGAGTAACTTGCTTATGAAATCTGTATTGGGCTTCATATGAGACATCTAAATTATGAGTGCATTTGTCCTAGGTTGCATATACAGTCAATGGAAAGGGAAGTGCCCCTCAGAGGCTTCAGCTTGTCAAAGATCTAAATATTCTTCTCCACTGGCCTGGGGCAATTACGTATCTCATTCATGTAAGTACTTGAAATACAGCAGTGTGACCCTAGGCCTAAGGACTTGATGCTCTCTGAAGAATTAATAGCAGTTTTCTTTTTCCTTGTTTCTGTCATTCATGAAAAAGAAAATGTGGTTGCCATGTAGCATGAATTACCTAGAATTACTGTTCATAAAACAAAATACAAGTCTGGCCTCATTTCAGATGTTTATTATAGCGTGTAGTATTTCTTTCCTTAGAGGCTTTTGCCTCTTTAGTGTCCAGCAATATGTGGTATTATTGGCAGTGAAAGAGTTTTTGTGATCGCAAGTGTTCAGAATATGGAAGCTGTAACAGAAATATGCAATCACATCTTTCTGCAGGGAAATGGTTGTGTGCATCTCTGCTCAGGAGGAAGCCAGGGCTGGAGAATTAAGAATGTGATAGACTAGCACTAAAATACAGCAAGAGTATCCTGGGTGAGCTCAAGGAGTATCATTCCTGTTGTCACACACCATTCACTTGAGTTTCTTTGCATAGTGGTTCTTTGCATAGTGGTTCTAATGATGGATGTTGCTATTTTTTATAAGAAAAAAAAAGAAAAAAAAGAAGAATTGGAGTAAGAAAAGCATATGTTAGAGAAGGGGAGGGGAGAGAAAAAAGGCAAGAGTAAGGGAAAAAGAAGTCATAGCTTGGAATGGGAAAATTTGAGCTGTTTTATGAAGTAGCCAGCAAGCTACTACATGGTTCAGAAAATGGTGTCCTCATCTGGTTGTCTGAAATTGCCAAATATTCACTGTTCTTATGTCAAGTATCCAGTAGAGTGAATCTGTTCTTTTTCGAAAATATGTGAGATGGGTTACTGTATTACAAGGTCACAAACTGGTGTTTGGATGCCAGATTCTGAGCACACTGAAAAAGCACAACCCTGAGCACTAAATGAGCTATTAGTAATACACTTGAAGACAGTTATGGACTGGAATCATTTTGTAAAGAGTCACTGAAGTCTTATGAGACCCTAAAATAAGTACTGTTTGGGAAAAAAGCCCAAACTTTTTTAAGTTAATTTATCTCATATTGAGTGTTTACTGTCCTAGATTTGAATAGGTTTTCTCATATTTGTAATGGTTGTTTTTCGGAACAAATATGCTTCCATGACTACGTTACAGATTTCAGGAAAAAAAAAAAAAAATTATGTATAGGTCCTTTCAAGTAATGTGTACACACAAACATCAAAACTGGAAGGATTATAGATCTAGCTGAGTTTATGTTAAATTCTTACAGTGTAAGTTAACGGTGTCTGTTTGGTATAATTTTCTTCTTATTTTCATTTATAATTTTTGTGCTCTTGCTTCATTAAGAGTAAAAAATGGAATAAAATCTCCTACCAGTCATTGCCACTGATTTTCCATCCTGTTTTTATATGGTGTCTTTTTTTTTTTTTTTTTTTTTTTTTTTTTTGTAAAAAAAAAAAAAAAAAATAAGGGTTTGTATTGGTATGAGTAGGAAGTGGTTTACATCATTTGCTACTACTCTCACTGTTCTTATCTGTTGTCACATCAGCATTGTGTACCAGGAAAATACATTTTGGCTTTACCATGGTGTTTACTGATGACCCCAGTTTCCCTAAGTTATTTGACATTTAGATACTCTTTTAATCCTTGTCCTGTTTTTTATGAGCTCATGGTCTTTATGTACTGCCATTGAGAGCAACATCAAACCAACTGCAGTGGACGGTATGAATATTAACATATTATCTCAGACAATAAAAACATTCTGAATTAGTTTTTCTTCAGCTAGAACAGTTTATTTTCTGCAAACTTTTTTGAGTGTTTGCTAAGGCCTGGCAGTCCACAGGCTATCAAAGATGGATGTAAATATGTGTGGGAGTACAGAAGAAGTAAGAAGCTTTTTTGTCATAGGGAAAACTATTTGGCAGGAACAAAACTCTTTGAATTAGTGCCAGCCGGATTATACTGGTAGGAGAGGTCACATAATAGTCCAAAGCTACCAAAAGAGGACAGATGTAAGAAAGAAATGTGTTTTTCTCATGTTTATGGGGATGCAAATGATGTGCACTTGTGTAGGTCAAATATCCTCAGAAGCATTGGAGTGGCTGCCCGTGGAGTTTGGGATTGCTTCTTCACTAAAACTGACATAATGGAAATTTGGCAGATGCTCTAGTTTGATTAATGCAATTATTTTGTTTATCTAAGTAAATAAGATTACTTTTTGATCAAGTTTGTTTTAACACTTTTATTGACCTGATTTAATTGAACAAATGTACAAGCAGATGCCAGTTAATTAAGTCTACATCCTGTTGCATACCTTTATTCTGTGGCTACTAATACTTCAAATTTATGTCAGTGACAAAATAAAAATATTGATAGAAAAGTAAGTACTAACAAATGCAAAAATATTGTATCTGTAGTGCACAATATAAATGGTATTTATTTTTTTAAATAAGAAATACAATAAAATCTGCATAGCAGGCTGACAGCTCTACTGCCCTCAGCTATCACATACATCTCCCTAGCTTTAGCCAAGTTGTATCATTGCTTTTATACAGATATTCATTGTGTCAGCTGACATTTTACTGCTTTCTATTTTTTGCAGCCTGAAATGGCAGTCACTGATTCTGAAAAAAAGAAGTGTTTTCACCTGCTACCCTCAGCAAAGGCTGAAGATGCTTTTGTTATTTCTTAAGCAGGCAACTTATTTTTTTAAATTAATTTCATTTAATAAGATAATAAAATTTATATAAGCAGGAAATTAACAAATCTTGTATTTTAACCACATACTCCAGTTATTGTAGACTGATGTTTTACTGAATGGGAAGCACTGAAATGGTAGCATATCTCTAGGAGTGAGCTGATTCAGCCAGCCCTTGAGTTCAATACAGAGGTAATTAGGAATTCCTTTGTTTACCTTTTTTATATTGTATGTATAAAGTAAAACTGTCTGTCTCTGTTCTGCATCCACAGGGTGACAGTTATCTCTACTTCAACAGTGGTGTATGTCTCAACGTTTGAAGTGAAAAGTAAAGTTTTTCTGAAAAATTATTTCAAGCGTATTAAAGTACATTAATATATGAACAGCCTCTGAGCATGTCTCCTTTCATCTTCTCCATTCGTCTGATGCTTCATGATGTGTCTTCCAGGAAGAATCAATTTTGTAAATGCTAAATAATGAAAATTTGTATGAATATTAGTTAATATTAGATTGTGAATATTAGTTAATTAATCATTACAACTGTAGCAGCACATTTGGATATTACTGTGTTGAGATTCATACAGAGTGATAGCATACTGGATCTTGTTATCTTTTTGGTGAGAAAGGGAAATTAATGTGTTTGGTTCTGCTTGGTCTAGCACTGGTGTTTATTTACAAGGGAAACACAAAAAAAGTAAGGGTCTTTGAAAAGTCTTGTTTTCCTGGTCCCATTGTGTGGATACAAGAGAAATCTCCCTTGTGTTCAGAAATAAGAAGGTCATAAACACTCCACCCAAAATCCCATCTGTGGGTCTTGTCTTTCTCCCAGGACTACACATGCAGAGGTCTCCTCACTGATAGTACCAGTGATAGTGCAAGCCTAGAAAAGTATTTGACTTTGTTCCACACAAGCTTCTCTTCTCTAAACTGGTAAGATTTGGATTTGGTAGGTGGACCACCCAGTGGATGAAGCATTGTCTGGATGGTCTCCCTCAACTGCCCCATGTCCTGGTGACATTCCTCCAGAGGTCAGTATTGGGACCGGCACATTACATCCTGAGGTCCATCAAAAGCAGCATGACCAGCAGATCAAGAGATGTGGTTTTCCACCTCTGCTCTGCCCCCGTGAGACCCCACCTGGAGTGCTCCATCCAGCTCTGAGGTCACCACTACAAGAAAGACAAGGGACTCTGTTGGAAGGGGTTCAGAGGAAGGTCACCAAAATGGTCAGAGGGATGGAGCACCTCTCCTATGGAGTAAAGCTGAAAGAGTTGGGACAATTTAGCCTGGAGAAGGTTTCAGGGAGACCTTATGGCACCTTCCTTTACCTAAAGGGGCCCACTAGAGTACTGGAGAAGAATTGAGTACAAGGATGTGTAGTGATAGGACCAGGGGGAGTGGCTTCAGACTGTAAGAGGGTAGATTTATATCAGATAGAAGGAAGAAATTCTTTCCTCTGCGGGTGGTGAGGCTCTGGAACAGGTTGCCCAGAGAAGCTGGGGATACCACATCCCTGGAGGCTAGGCTGGATGGGCAGCCTGATGTAGTGGAAGGTGTCCCATGATGGGGGGGGGGTTGGAATTAGATGGCCTTTAAGGTTCTTTCCAAGCCAAACCATTGAGTGATTCTATGATTTTTACTTTGGTCCTTCCTGCTTTTCATATGTATATTTATGAAGATACTAAATCTCCAACATCTGCATTTTCAAATTGTTTCAGGCACTGGAATGACACATAACATTTCTTGCCTAACTGAATCATGTGAAAAGTGCTACTCTCCTAGTGTTTCAGCTATTTCTATTCTTTCATCAGAAGTCTGGGTTCTCTGGGGAAAAGCATAACTGCAAAAATACCAAATCTCCATTTGCTGAAATACTTGCAAGGCTTCTTAAGGAAAGGGTGCTAGAGTTTGGGTTTTTTCCCTCCAGCCTCAGTGAAAATATGATGTAAATATTTTAGGGTCAGTATCTATTGCGTATGGGTGCTCCTTTCATTTGCATGGTTTAAAAATCTATCAGCTAGTGACACTGTGTCATGTGACAGCAATAGATAATCAAAATATTTGCCTCTTGTATTGTCAAAGGAGAGACAGCACAACCCCTCAAGCCAGGCTGACTTCATTGCAACAGAACATTTGTATTTCCAAACGGTTTCCATCTCTGCTACTTGGATTATTTCTAGACTGTAACTAAATTGTACAGGTGCAAACGGGTGCAAATCAGTTGTGATGTTTTCTGCAAAGCTGTTTCTTTTTGTGGAGTGACAGCTACACAAAATGAATGGGATTTCATCATTATGGTTGGAGGCCCTAGTAAAAACTGCACTGCAGGTTTAATATG